>NC_050531.1:16763728-16779812 GCF_002922805.2 Oryzias melastigma
TTTTTTGAGTGAGCTGCTTTTCCCCACACATCAATGGGAAGACATCTGTAATGAGATCGCCTGTCAGCGCTGTTAGAACACTTGTGAGGAAACTACACTATTTAGAGTGGAGGAGAGATCAGGCGTGACAGCAGAAATCTTTGGGCTGTCAAGATGTGGTTTAGGTGATATTATGTTATGTGAGTAGCACTTACAGTACTCGATGTGCAACCTGTCTTGTCCTGGTTTAGCTTTTCCATTTGGAGGGAGGTTTCCAATAAATATGGTTAGAATAGGAATGGGACTGGAGAGAGAATCTGCTTCATGGAGCTAATGAGTAGAGATTTAGAATTTGTTTTTATCATTATATTAGTATGTTTATTTTGGTCACAATTCTAAAACTATAAAACAGTCTTTACTTTCTCTTGTTTATGGCTAAAACATTTATTGTAGCATGTATGCTAGCAAAATGCTATCTTGTTTTCTTCGGTAAAGATCTTAGAAATTTTGCCTCACATTATATGTATCAAATTTTTCAAATCTTAAGTCATACTGTAACAGTCTGATAATGTGCTATGACTACTTTACCCAGAATGCCAAGAGTGGGCAACAGGCAGACGATTAGTCAGCAAAGTTGATGGGAACTTTTATTAGCAAAGTCTTCATGTTTCCCTCTTCTGCAATAAGACAGATTAGTCAAACTTTTGACAACTCAAAAGTTGTTCAGTTATAGCACACAAAGACCTCTCTATTTAATTATTTTTTAAAGCAAAGTATGTAAACTACAGTTCCATAATACTTTAAAAGTTTACCAAAGTCAGTAAACTAAAACTAAAATCAGTAAGAACAACCAGAAGTTGACCTTAAGGCACACAGGATTAAAATTACACTTTTAATTTAAAAAAAAGGATTATAAATGTACTTTACAGTCCAAATACTACTGTATACATGTTACAGGACACAATGCAACACAAAAATATGGTGTCAACGTATTTTATTACTGACTTGAACAATGCTGACAAGTCACTGGAAGCCTTGTCTTATCACCCCAACTTTTGTACTTTTCATGTTTTTAACATGTTCTTGTAGCATTTTCCTCATGATGGAAAACATGCAAGAACATTTGTATTACAAATGCATTTTTGATTATTTCTTTATTCAGATTGAGGGGAATCAGGAGCAAATTAAAACATTTCAATGGAAAAAGCTTTTATGTGTTGCATACTCACTGCAACTGGTGGGCCACAAGCTCCGCTCCATTCCAATACATCCACTTGCAGACAAATAGATCCATGTTGTCTATTTTGTTTTTTTCCAAGCTGACCCAAAACTGACCGGCTGGATAGCTCTCATATTGCTCACCATTGTTGTGGCACCGTTAATGTTAGCTTGGGGTTGTGAGGGACTGTAAGTCAGCGGGAAAGAGTGTAACTAGAGGGATGATGGGAAATGAGTGCAGGTTTACTTTCTCACCAAAATTCTGCCCACAACTCAGTGGCAAATTTCTGATCAATGTCCTTGAAAACAATACAAGTTTTTGGCTTTATAAAAGGGTACATTCATGATTAAAAGACCTCTGGGAATGCTTTTATAATAGATCAAAAGATGATTTGACCACCTCCAATACATCTACCAGAAACATTGAATGACGTGCTGCCGGACTGTACCCCTTTAGCAAAAATCCAAAAGCTCCTGTAAAGAATTTGGGTAAAGTAGCGTTTGCTTTACAACCACACACCCCCACCTTGCTCTGGATGAAGAGGGGAGGCTCATCACCTCGCACTTTGAGATAGCTGAGGAAAAGCCAGGGCACTCTGGGTAATGCCGCTGATTAATAGCATTCAGCAGACATTAAGGCGCTATGATTATCTCTCCCACACTGCGCCGCTCTCTCCTTCGATGCTAATTACTGTGATGTCGCTCGGAGGGGTATTTCTCTTTCTTTTTTTTTCTCCTCCCGATGTCTCTCACAAGTACTTTTTCATTGCATCTGATATCATTTGTTTCATTTGTTATCAAATCATCGAAACTCCCCACTACCAGATAAATCACAGATGATTAACCAAAGCAATGCCTGATGATTTGAAAGGAAACTTGAAGGATTTATTAGCCAAAATCTTAAAATCTGTGTGTGTGTGTTTTCATCAACCCGAGTTCTGTCCGTCTGATCTATGCTTGATCTTTCCATTAGACTCATAAATATTGATGGGATTTGCTCAGCCTTGTGTGTTAAATGGCCAACTGAGAGCCGGTCAAAGAGGTGTCGGATCTCCTCGGAGCGCAGCAGAGTCCTTTGACACCACAACATATCGATTACTCTTGATCAAAGCAGCTGTGCCACGAAACTGGTGTGTGTTTTTTTGTTTGTTTGTTTTTCCCGTTGAGTCCATCGACAACGAGACGGCACGTTTGGGTCCTTTGGCTGCAGTAAATGTTGGTCCAGTGATGCACAAAAGTGCGACAGTAGAGCACAGCTAATGGCAGCTCAGCCATGACGAGTCCATTATAGCCTCAGCAAGAGCGTGAAGGACAAAGGCTGTAATGAACAAACACCGGCAGGTGAGCGTTTATGCACAAAATCCAGACTTTCATGTTACAGATAGTCAACTTTGTGGAGATGAAAATAAGGAAATTCCTTTAAAAATGTTCTTGTTTAGATAATTAACTTAATGGATAGCCGTTGTTGAAGATGCTGGAAGGTTTAGGATCTCACCGAAAGGTCTTCCCAAATGAAAGGTATATTTCAACTATCAATCTTTACCGAAAGTGTTCAACTATTTGCCTGTATTCCAAAAAATCTATGTCATGTTCAGGGTTTAAGGTTTGTAACACTGGAGGTGTCGTTGGTGTTTGCCCACATTGGCTTAAGCTGGCACTCATCTGGTTAGCATAGCAGAGCCAATGTGGGCAAACACAGGTGAAGCCACCACAGAAACTGCAGACAAACCCAGTTGGGGCCCACATTTCTGCCCACTTTCAAACCATGTGTGCCCCACTTGGCCTTACTGGCTGATGAAATCCTGGTCAATGTCCAGCCTCCTTTTGTGTCCCCTTCACTCGTAGAACTGATTCTTTATCTGTCAGTTGTAATCCCATGCGCACAGCTTCAATTACTGCTACAGGCTCAGCTATGGTCATAACAATTTAAGGATCTACAAAAAGACATCAAGCTCCTTTCTGTGTGCTGGGCTCTGGGAACATGCAACCAACAGGAGGAACAGAGTTGGAAATCACTTGACTGCCTTCTTGGCTTCCCTCTAGTCTGCATGCGACAATGCTGCTGTCATTCAGATGAGGAAGCGTTTCACTTTCCAGCAGACACAAGCCTCACATTTCCGGCCAGCCGAATGCCAAACATCCTGAAATGAGCCCAGGCGACATGTAAGCACACCCTCTGGCTCCTTCAAGCCATGTTCCAGCCACGGGCTCCCGTCTCCCAGGGCAGTCTCCTCCTTGCTGTTTGAAAATAGAGATGATCTGAATGAAGACACCGCTTTCTAAGGGGAAGAGGCTCCATGGCGGCACTGGGGGTGCTGGCACGGATGTTCTGCTGGCCCAGTATAGAGGTTTGGATGCAGCCTTGGGGAACGACAGCTCAAGGCGACATGGCTTAGGAGATCTGACACCTAACATGGACAGGGGGAGGATGGAGTGTGTATGGAAGGTCATAAGGTCCCTCTGGACGTGTGTGTGTTTTTTATTTTACTGCTGTGAGTGAAGCGAAGCCCAGCAGTGCTTGGTAACACCGGCACAAAGCCAGAGCAGAGAAACCAGCCTTTCTGTGAGGAGGGTACACTGCACATGCTCGGAAGCCAGCGCGTGCACGAAGAGGTAATAAAAGCTGACAATAGTGAAGTACGTCCCCTAACCTGGAGTGGACTGACAAGGACATGTGACAGCTTCCAGGCCAGCTCAGCTGTCAGCACCACTCAAACTGACGACAGCAGACAGTAGCCCGACGTGAAGCCGCTGAGCGCCCTCTGCATTTTCATCCTCGGAAATTTCCAGAAACCAAACAAGATTCTAGTCGTTGCGAATAGAAAGCGTCTGTTCACTACTGGCTGTCAATTTTGCAATGTAATGCAACAGTGCTTCAGCACAAGTGCATGAAAGGCTCGTTAGTATGCCGCAGCTGAAGCCACAGCGTTTCCCAGCAAACCCCTTGAGTTATTTCAGAAGTTATCAGTCACTTTTTGGGGAACAGACTTTCTTCCTTCCAGAGAGATTACAGTCCACTGATGCTTCCAGAGGAAAACAACAACATGTATTTCATCACTGATGTTTTTGAAAACCCATGCAGCACTTTTTAGAATGTTTGGATGTCATCTGAAAGCACGGTACAATCTACCGTTTTTTAAATGTTTAATTCTATTCCATTTCTTCCTAAAAACAAAACCAGACAGTACTGAAAAGCTTGCTTCTGTAAATGATAACAAAAAAAAACAATGTGAGAAACTAAGAGGTTCTGATGACCTTTCAAAATAAAGTAGGATTGACTCGACACTGAAAGGGATTTAAACACCCACTGTAGGGAAAATGATCATTTTAGTGTTTTTAACATGTTCTTGTGGCATTTTTCCAATAATAGAGGACACAAATAAAGATAATTAACATAAAAAAAGCATTTCTGTGCAAAAATGTAGTCAAATCGATGTGAATCGGGAGCAATAAGTTTGAAAAAGCTTGTAGCTGTGACATAGAAAATAAGCTTTATGGGTCAAACAGAGAGCTCCCAGCAAAGGGGAGGGGAAAGGGGGGAGGGGTTGCTCCACCAACAAATCAGTGGCTAATTTCTAATAACCTACTGTCACTCTGCAGAAAATATGTCCTAAAAAACAAGACATGAGTTTGTTTTTTTATTTTAGACTAAAACAGCATAATCATGATTAAAAAAACCACCAAACACTTTCAATATAGATCAAAAGATGATCGGGGAAGACTTTAAAAGTAGATGTTTTAATTGTGAAAGTATGTCTTTTGCTTTTAGTTTTCAGGTTTGAAAGATGTTTTTATTCTTTTAAGTACTTTGTGTTACTAAAAAACGATTATAGATAAAGTTTTATTTCATTTAATATTCAAGTTTTCTAATTAGCTGGATTAGTATTACACATTCACACAAAACTGTTGAAATTCTAGAAATGTCAAAAAGACACAATTTCATAGTTATACTGTTAAATCATAATTGTGCAAATCACGCTATAATTTGTTTGAGTACACAGTGAACAATGTTTTGATTTACAGCAGATACATTCAAATTTCTGCAATGTCGCTAGAGCTCGTCATCATCTATCAAAGGAGACGTTGGCGTCTTATTCAGGCCGTGGAGCGGCAAGTTACGTGGAAGCGGCTACGGATTAACTCGTGGTTGGTGATTTTACAGAGGAGCTGTGAATCCAACAATTCCGCAGGACATGCTCAACTTTTGATGAGCTGTGGGACCTCTTGTGGCAACATCTTGTTGGTCACATGGGTCGTTTAATTAATAAAAAGTGTTTCCATTGCAGTTTTGCAAAATATGTCAATTTTAATATGCCTCAAAAACCACTACCTCCACACACAAAAACTTTTTTATTAGATAAATGCAAGTTTTTTTAAATCGACGTGTTTCCTTTAAGCTAATTTATTATCGCAAATCCAACTTGCCTAATTTCATAGTCAATGAAAGTGCAGCTCGTGTCACAGATCTGTCAATACTACACCAACATTTTGTTATAGAGAATCCAGTTTTCAAAAATGCAAAAGATAAAGTTCAACAAAAGCCAACACTCAAACACAGATATTACACAAAAATCCAAACCAAAAAAGTTCATTTAAATGTTTATTTTCTTTCCAATTATACTTAATTTTATTTATACAAATTTTAAATACATTTAAAAGTGCTAACATTTTTATTTGTTCCACAAAAAACTAAAACGTTCGAGAAAAACTTGACTTTAAAACTTTATGAAAACTGTCACAATCACAAAACATTTTAAATTTCTAAACAATAAAGCCACTTACAAAAGTGAAAAAATGTAATGATTTTCTACATTTTAAAAGTGCATTAAAAAGTATATTTAACAATAGTTTTGAAACTTTATTAAGATGACAAAACCCATTCTTTTATTTTTTTGTTTTCATTAATTCAATTCCCCATAACTACATTTTTATATCAAATGGTTCTATCATTTTTGCCAAATAATGAAACATTTCATGTTAGAGTTCACATTGTTCCCACTTTAATAAAAATGTGATTATTTCACATATTCTACTTTGAAGGAACCTCATCTCCACTAATGCTTTTAGAATTTTCCAATCTGATGGGTTTTCCGAGGAATTGTGTCTGATTAGTGCTGCTATTCCAGTGTTTCCAGACGCTCACAGAAAGTCTGCCAGTGAAGTGATGCTATCTGATCACATGGCGCTGGAACAGATGTGGCGCTCAGCAGACACACAAGCTCACTGGCATAATTGGCATGCAGGAATGTTCTCACATGGGCACAAAAAGCATTAAGTGTGGTAATCAAGGCTGGAACAACAGAAACCTTTTTTTTTCTAGGTTCTTTCAGTGGCGTAGGGTTAATTTAGCCACCGCCACTTGAAAGTCAGCAGGTTGCCGTGCTAATTAATGGAGCACGACTGTTGTCCTCGGGCAAATCTACTCGCAATCGCGTGCACTTTAGCTCCTGCGTTCACAGACGTCAGCCGGCCGCCGATTGTGCTGCAAAAACAGACGTGCGCTAAACTTTCCGGAGCGCCGGATTTGTGTGTGTGCGCCTGAGCAGGCAATCAGGAAACATGCAGCTGCACACGCAATCAGACCGGTCTCAACCGAAACACCTACAGCAGTAAATGCTCTCAACCAATCATATCACCCGCTTGATTAGCTTAAACCAAGCTCTCCTCTGTTTTATCTTTTTTATTTTTTTTACACATCAATATTGCCTTTCCTAAAATTAATTTATAGCATTTTTTAAACGTTGCATCAACTTAGACTTGTTATTCCTTGTTAACATCCATTTTCCCAAACTTTTGACACAAAGTGAGCATCAAGAGCCACAAGAACACAGAAGCTATAAAGCAAACGAGTCCAGGAGACAAACCAAGCTCACATATCGAGTTTTTAAACTACAAGTCGCACTGGAGTATAGGTCAAGGACAAGAAAACTGCTATGCTTCTAAACAAATCCACTAAACTTGGCATAATGCGTCAAATTTGCACCTGATGCTTCTCTTTTTGATGCAAATCATATTCGATGCTCTATGGTTGCCCCAACATGTGTTCATAAACTAGACACTAAGGCTGCGTCTGGGAGAATCTACAGTCAAAGGTTTTTTTAGCCTCGTCGCTACTAGGTAACATTGACTGTTACCCACAAAAATGCATGATTATATTGATAAATATTTTTATTATTGGTTCATAAGATCAGTTTTTTTTTTTTTTTGCTTTTTTTCGGTGAGGTCTACCTTTTACTGCAGGAATCTGTAGTCTGACTGATGGCCGCTCTCAGCGGTACTTCTGTGTATATAACCCAGTTTAATGACTTGCTGACGTCCCGCATTAGTCAGAGGACAGAAAAATAAACAAATAAGTATTAATATTGTCCCGATGCAAATAAAACAATTAAAAAAAAAAAAATCAGAAAAAGTCTGAAAAGATTCTCCTCCATGTTGCTTTTGAACAGCTCCTCTGCTTCTGAATAGTAAATACTGATACACACATCTACAGTGATCTTCAGTGGATGTTAGTGTGATAAAAATATGAGCCTTTTTATACATTTTTTTAAAAAATCCCAAAGAAGTCACTCCTGGGTAAAGGTTGCACCTCAGATCAAACTATGCAATAAAAGAATAAAATAAATCAAATGTGAATTATATGCTGAAACATACTGTACTTTCTATGAATCCCAGCAAAGGAGAATTACACACTATAATGTGTGTTCCGTCCATCAGCCTAATAACAGGTTTGGCGATGGCTGTTTTTGTGTGAAAAACATGCAACCAGAAAAAAAGCCGCTTCTGCAGCTCCAGATTTGGGTTAGCATGCGGTGAAAAACGTGAATCTGACCTACGTCGTTTTGCATCTGCTGGGCTAAAAAGATGAATTTGAGTGTTAAAACAATAGTCCCTGAGAACAGCCCCTGGGCACTGGGGAAGGGGGCTCTCTTCCAGCCGAGTGACTCGCTGACACCAACCCACTTTCTAAATGAGTGTAACTTTGCTTTTAAGCTGAATCCTAACGGAATCATAATTCATTACCACTGAGGCAGAATGAATCGGGGGAGTCCGAAAAATTACTTATAAAAGCCATCAGCGGTCTGACAAGGGTAGTAAATCTTGGCTTGCACTCAGGTGTGACTGCATTGTGTGAATCAGGTGTTAAATTTGGAATTAGCTGCTTGCCGGCTAACAACACATACATCACACTAATGCAGTTCTGTCATTGCCGTGCTTGCCTTTAATCAGGGCGCATCTGTGTTCTGATGAGGAGCCTCAGCTCTCTATGATAGTAGTACACACAAACACGCACGGACACAAATGAAGTCCCTGGAAACCCCAGGCTTCCAGTGGACGCTTAGTGTGATGTTATGTCCTCTGCGCTGATGTTTTGTCAGGTTTTTAATGCAGTGCAACACAAACACCTCCTATGGTTTTATTTCTTTTCATTTTAGCCAAGTTCAGACTGAGATTTTCATAAATGTTAATATTGTCCATTATGATAGTTTTCTGTAACGCAAAACCAAGACTAAAATCATTTTTATGCAAGGATTGACCTGCGGACTCACTTTCAAATAATTTTTGTTTTGTTTCCTTGAACAAAACCTCAAACTCAGTTCTAACAGTGAACCAGTAGGGGGCAGTATATAAACTAACTTAGAAAAAAGAAAAGCACAAAGAAGAAAACTGGCTAATCCCACTAGCAGTCTAACCCCAGGCTCCTACGGCAAGCGGTACAGCTCAGGTGTGACGTGGGAGCGGTCTGGCTACGGCAGATGACTTCCTTTGGCTACTGGATGGCTGCAGCCACAGGCTCGGCGAAACTCCGAACTGACGTAGGTCCACGTGATAACCCGTCATTTATTACGATTTAGGTCGTTATTAGCCAAAAAAACAGCAAAAATTTGAACCCATGATGCCAGATTGCGGAGGTTGGACGTAATCGTATGCAGTGGAGGTTTATCTCGCACTTTAAGGTTACATAAAGACTCTGGCGGTTGCATCTGAGCCCTGAGAGCCTCGAGGTTAACAATCAAATTTGTGAAAGCACCTACAGGTTGTAACTACGTCATTCTCTGCCAATGAGACAATTTCCGTTTTTTTGTGATTTTACTGTAAAATTTCACTTTGAGCTTGTGATGCAATCAAAAACAGCGTATTCTTATATGACACTATTCTACCTTCATTAAGACCCAAAGTGCTGTACAGGCACACTGGCATTAACTTGTAACCACCAAGAGCAACGTGGGGTTCAGTGTCTCGCCACATCTCACTTCTACACTATAGCAGACAAGGTGGGAACAGAACCTGTGACCTTCTGATGGGAGATCAACTGTCATTTCTCTAAGTCCCTCTGACATATAAAAATTTCATCTGCATTCAGTAAGGTGAGGCGGCTTACAAGTGACCTACGATGGATCTCACACGTCTACCTGTCTGATCCACCGCTCAGGTAAGCTTTCACATTATGTGAGGAAACTATTCATCACAACCTGATTGAACAAAAAATAACACGCGATAGATGGACTCTATTACAACTGATGCAAAGCACAATGTGCTCTAAAAACTAAAAAGTACCCAAAATTTCACTGACAAGAACATGTGAAACAGTGAGACCGCAAAAGGGGATATAGTGACATACAATATGTATACATTTACTACAGAGCAGGAATGTTTTACACTGAGCTCATGTCGTAATAAGAATGTTTCATAGTGCAGAGCGAAGAAAAGGAGAGAAGAAATGGAAAAAATAAATAAAAAATCCTTTGATAATCAAACGTACAAACTCTGTGCTACAGTATGTGACTGTTGTGCTCTAGCATCTCATTACTAAACTTACCGCCTCTATATCCTCAGTGGAGCTGATATGAGATCCCATAACTGTGTACATCATCAGCAGGCTAATCATAATCAACAGAGAGATCAAATAATGTGTGCTAATTCCGGTTTAATGTACCTGATGGTTAAGAAGACGAATCATCCTGGTACTTATGTTGTCTCAAAGGCTTCGGTAACGTTTGAAAATACAAAATCCTACAGACAGTTGTAAAAGAGAAACAAGGGTCAAAGTTTTTTTCTCAATCAAATCAATAGGATTATTTAAAAAAAAGACTCTTCTACTATCTCCTTTATTAGCTGATACAACAATGTCTTGTGTGTCTTTTTATATAAACTTTAATTTTCAGAGTAAAATTAGTGTTTTCACAATATTTGGCCAAATTATAAATGGTTTATTTTCTTCCTTATTGTGCTTTTTTATTTGCTGCTGTGATTTATACTCAGGAGCAACTTATAGTCCAAGAAATACATAACACAAATAATAGTAGATGCAAAAAGCTGAGCATAATTGATTAAATAACATTTAAAACAGGAAAATTTTGCAGTTACATTTTCCTAATAAAAACTTCAGTTGTTATTAGTAAATGTATATTTTGTCATGTAAAACATGTAATAATTGATGATTTTAAGATTTAGGGATATAATGATCTATTCAATTGTTTTTAGCCAATACTAATAAATAGTAAACAATAATAAAACCTATGTGTTTCATTTGTTAAAAACTTAGTACCAAGTTTAAAAAAAATTTGAAATGTAACTTTGGAATTACAAAAAAAAAAAAAAAAAATCCAACCAGATAAACTAATGTAGCTTTGTGACATCTTCATACAATAGAGTGTCATCAGCGTAGCTATGATGAACCGTATATCATATGCAGCAGCTTATTTAGCTGACTTTCACTTTTGGAAAATACTATTTTGTCTTCTTTTATTACTCAGAGAAGTAATAGAAATAAATAAACGGAAGCAATTTGACATTATTTTGTAAAATAGTCAACAACTAGAGCCCAAGTGTACAATGTAAATAGCTTTTTTGTCACTTCCAGTAACAGTGCGACTTGTTTTACCTGCATTTCCACCCCCCCCCCCTTCAGTAATTGCTGCACAGTTGGAGCAACTACTCTCAGCTCTGAGCTTTATCACAGTTGTTGAGGCAGTGAATGGGTTTTTTATCACAAGTGCCCTGTCAAAATGGCATTTCTATCACTGTTTGGTACTTCATTGTATTCTCAAGTACAAGTTTGTGATTCATGCCAGTAAAGGAAAGTTTTATTTTGCTTCAGGCGGTACAAACCAAGAAAAAAAGCAGCTTTTCCCTTCTGAGGTTGACCTGTGAGATTTTATTCTGACAACTTTAAATATAATTAAATGGTTTCTGATCATTTTATTTGGTCTTACATTTGCGGCTTTACGTTTTTTGAAAAACGTTTTCCCGCTTCATCTCAGTGCAAAGAACGCCTCAACAAAGCCGATCCGGAGGAAGCCTCTTCCTGTCTTTATTTCCTCTGTGGCAGACTGTCCGCCATGACCTGGATATCCTTCATTTTCGCTCACAGAAGGTGGTAACACTGTGCATTACCTCTGACGACCGTGCAAATATGAAACATGTTTTTCCATGCTCAGCAAACGCCACACGAACAACACAGCCGCTCACAAAAGAAAAACAACACTGTCTCTGATTGTTACCTACGGGGGGTTAAAGGAAGAGCAGGTTCTCTGTTTTGGACTCAGTGCCGTTTGAAACGTCATGTGTGCAGGATCAGAGAAGACACACCTGCCTGAGTATTGACCATCAATTTTTAATGGCTCCATGTTTCACGTGCATTTTCAGGATTCCTCACGCAGGGCTTCCATCAAATCACATCAGGGCGTGTGACTGGCTTGTATCATCCTGAGCATTATCAGCCATCAGCCATTGACTTCTTTGGCTGTATCTGGCTCCCAGCTCATCTGCTTCTGAGCAGCGCTCCACTGCCCGTCATAATTGAGGCCGATACGGTCTGCCATGACTGCCATCCTAACACTTCCTTTACCGTTTCTTCCCGTCCCCTCTCACTCTGCTCTTATCTATCCCGAAGCCCCTTCTCTTCATGCAGTAGGAAGGTTGGCTGAAAGTTTCAAAGCTCCTTCTTAGAAAGCTCATCATGTGCTCCTGTTTTCTGTGAAGGTCTTAAAGTATTACCGTATGATGTCAAGGATTATTGTCCTAATTCATAAGGAGAACCGAGTAGTCAAGACTTTGATTCATTCCAACTGAATCCCATCTTGTGCAGAATATTCTGGAACTATTTTTAAATATAATAACAATCAAAACCATTAATATGAAATCAGCATACATCTATGAGAAAATGAAATAAGTAAGAAAAAATCCATGATAAAATCAAACAAAGCTGGAAGACACTAAAACAAAACAAAAAAAATGGTAGATTTTGTAGATTTACAGTAATTTAAAAAAACATCAAGTTTTAAGCGTGTTGGTCAATGAGGTACATGGAAATCTTAGATATCTATCCTTTTAACATTTGTTTTCAGTTTATATTTGTGCTTTAACCCTTTAACACAAGAGATTTGACACACAGTGCATGTTCTTTGAACAACTGTAACTCTTCAAACTTTTCTGCAACTCCAAAAAATCTAATTTGGAGAAAAGAGACTTTGCATATCAGCTCAGCGATGAAGTTTACATAAAGTGTTGTGATGGTGCAAAGCTGTTTCTCTCCTGTTCAGAATCTGTTGGAATTACGTTGATTGCATCAATGATTGAAGAGTTACGGTCGTCCATAGAACGTCAACACTGGAGTTAAAGCTTCGCTGTTAAGAGTGGAAGCTAAAAAAATTGGTGTCGTCATAAGAAAATATAATTGGTCTTAAAATCTCTTAAAGATAATACAGAGGAGACCAGAGAGTCTAACTAAGACAGTTTTCAGGGAGAAATATAACTGCAAGACGATTGATTTTCAGGAGATGGGCTATTGGTTTCATTATGTTAGACGCTGTTATTAAATTAGTGAGGCTTGCTGAAGAAAAGAGGGCTCCCTATTGCACTTGAAATTTGTCATGTTCAGCTGAAAGACGAAAAAAAAAAAGCCATCTGTGCTTTTAAAAGCTGCAGCTTGACAGTGTTTCTCTCATTGAAAAGAGAGGAATGTCCGCTTTAGGGCTGAAGTGTTTTAGATTCATTAACAAAACAGCTCATATGGTTTTGACCTATAAGTTTCCATTCCTTTTAAAAGGCTGTTAAATAGGTGAGGTCCACTTCCCGTTGCTGAGAGCTCTCTGTTTACACCCTTTCCCACTATCTTACAGCCCCTCACACCTCAACCTGCCATAAAAATGGCGAGTTATAGTGAACTTTTCCAGCTGTACAGTGTTGATGCCAGCTCAGAAAAGGAAAACAGAGCAATCATACTAGTAGCAAATATGCCAGCAGGTGAGTCCGTTGACTGTATACATAGAACTGGACAGAGCAAGTGTGACTTCACCCACAGAAAATGCCTTACCACCAATTCCAGCAAAATTAAGCCAATTCAGTCATTATTTTTCTGCGATAGGGACATCGCCATCTTGGAGCCAGACGACGGTGATTGCGCCATCTTGGAGCCAGACGACGGTGATTGGTTTGAGTCGGTTTGAGTCAACGTTTCTGGGGCAACGACTGTCTCCAATCAGTAGGAAGCTTGTTCAAAGTTCTATCAAATGTTCACGGTGGGGGCAGGCGGACACCACATGCTTTTACTGAGGGATCTCAGTGGTCAGTTTATGATCAATTGGGAAAAGCATGTTGAGACTAATAGAATGACTAAATAACAAGAAGTCTATGGGATTTTGGCTTCTTGGAGAAAGCAAATACTTCCTTTTTGGAATGTTCTTTATATACAGTCAATTGGTAGGGTAAAAGGATAAATAGAAGCTAACTGAAAATGTAGCACTAGTCAGTGGGCCAATTAGCTGCTGAATTTGGCTTGAACTTTTAAAGTACAAGATAAAATCAAAACAGAAGGTACTCAGTTGGATTTAAAACCTCCCAATATATACCAGAGTACGAACTGTGGTCTAGTTCTAGAGAAAAAGACGCTAATTAGTTAACAGCACAATTTGTCACATAGATGTAATTTAATCAATTTTTGCTGCTTTTAAATACACTTGTCAATGAAAGATGACTAAATGAAGTTCTGGTCGACGTGTCCACAGATCTATGGTTGCAGTTGTTTCAGAGATGACGTTTTGTTTCTGTAATCTTCAGCGATTAACTACAAAGTTGACTTTTTTCTTTAACAACATTGAGGAGGATTTGTGTTGTGTTTCATTCACTGGCCAAACAGTAGCAGAAATTCAGTCATTTATATGCAAATGTTAGAGATTACAGCATTATTATGAAAAAGATAGTGATAATCACATTAGGTCTTATGTCTCTAATGCCAAACCACAGAGGATTTAATCTGCATTCGCATTAGAAATCCCACCAACAGACAGTACTGAAAATTTGGCTGCAGTCAGGTTTCGGATCACAGAGCGTAACGTAGTCTCACTGAGCATGGCAGCGGAAGTACACGGAGGAGATTTTGGGTGGGAGTCAGGACGCTTCTCCACCAGGACGACTCGGGGCATCTTCATGCAATCAGCACCACAGTCAGAGGGTGCGGGGGAAGACAAATTACCAGAGGAATGACTGGAGAGTAAGGCGAGCTACCCTTCCCTGCCTCCTCCAGATGGACATAATTAAACCATTAGCTGGCAAGTGGGGGCTGATGACTCCATTAGGACCCATTTTGGGCCTAAGTAAACGATGGAAAATAAAGCTGCATTCAAAATTGCAGCCTGCTTGTTCACGCGCTGTTTAGCAGCAGTGAGCTGGAAATCGAGAGCGCAAAAAACGAGAGGAAAGCTGTTTTTTATATTTATGTTTTGGGAAAATTAAAAGTAACTTAACTTTGAGGATGCAGAGCAGCCCTGCAGGAGTGAACCGTAAAACCCCACGGCAGAGTTGAAAACTCAAAGGATGATTCAAGACGAGACCTGTGAGGCTCTCTAGCTCTCCTCTGGAGGTCCGGTTTATCTTTTATTCGCTTCTGCTGACCCAAATATCTGTACACAGAGCAGCATGAATGAGACCTGCCATCCTTCACACTGTCATCTTCCACTACGCCACAAGTGCTGCTGGAAGCAATAATAGCCACAGTGGCACTGCATTTACTCCCTTTACCTGCTACTTTTGTTGGCTGTTTGAGTGGAAAAGACATTGATCTGTGCTGGATGTTTCTCCTCTTTCAATGGAGTCTGTCTCAGACGGTATAACGGAAGATTTTCTGGAGAGGAAGGTTTTAAAAAACGTTTATTGTCCTTTTTTTTAATTTGTCTAACAAAGTAAAATCACAGTTTTCAGTGATTCCATTTCCCATGACTAGATAAGATTTAAAAATAGTTGAAAGCATACATGATGATCATTCGCGATCTATAATTTCTTATGCTACTTTCACACTGACCTCAACACACATTCAAGCAATCACTTCCATGAAAAGTCTGTGTCAGGGGTGTCAAACTCCACCACACAGGGGGCCAGAATCCCAAAAACTAAATTTTTAAAACTTTAAAAAAGTAGCTTTTTAAATTTATAATTATTATATTTGATAATGTATTATACTTATAAGATACTGGTAAGACTTTAAAAATAGATCAAAAGATGACTTGAGTGGGACTTTTAAGCTAATTGGGAAAAATATTTATAAAAAAAGGACTGAATAATAGCCAATCGGACATATCCTTGATAGAGTTACATAACTCCGAAGCGCTATTTATCGTGGAGTGGAGAGCAAAGCTGTCACTGATCTTACAGATGTCAGCATTGCCTTTAAAAGGGTAGCAGCTGAATCATGGGAAATATTTCTGTCTCCCTGAGTTTAAATGACAGGTTCAGACACCAGGTCGCCCTGTACTTCAACGAGGGATCAGTCGTCCTTGCAAGAAGAATGATGTGGCTCACTTTTTCTGTCCTTAACTGCCAACACAAGCGCTTTTTTCTTAGTCCTCTTTGTACACCATCAAGTAATAGAAGAGGAGCTGCTGTTTGGGGG
>NC_050531.1:16779864-16805827 GCF_002922805.2 Oryzias melastigma
CTCAACCTAATCTTTCTCTGTCAATCTGCACACACAGCCTCTAGTGTCTCTTTCCCACTCTCCTCTCTGACAATGAAATACATTGACACAGATCTCGGGGGTCCCTGGGCTCCGAAACACAGCTGTGCGGCTGTCCCACTTTCCTGCCATCGAACAACCCGCCTGCCAACACTTCATCCATGCAGTCCTACCGACTGCAAAAGCTTTCCCTCTCTCCTTCCCTGTTGTTTCCTCTCTGCACTTTTATTCTTCCGTCACGAACGTTTTACTGTGGTGGTGGGGGGGGCGGCAACGAAGATAAGGGCCAAACAAAAAGTCAACATTCCCAAGAACATCTGTTCTGTATCGCCGCCCGCCCGCTCGCTCGCTCGCTCCGGTGCTCCATTTTATGTTTGATTTCTCTGTCAGCGCCAAGGGAGCGCCACCGAGAGTATATGACATGCTACAAGGCTTCCGACGCTGCTTTGTTGAACTAAAGAGGTAAAAGCAGAACGGCATATGTCGGGAGAGTGCATTTTTGTGCGACGCTACAGAAGGGGAGACGTACCCTCTCTTTAGGAAGTGGAGCACGCACCTCACTTGAACAGCAGGGCGTTTGCTGATACCACACCGTACTGACAGAGTGGAGGAGGGGGGGCGCTGCCAGGTCTGCACCTGCGTGGATGTGATGAGCCGAACGCAAGCAGGGATTCCTTATTGTGCCTGGAGCTAAGTTAGAAGGCACAACTCAAAGTTTCAGTCAAAAAATTGACAGTAAAAAAGTGATGATGACACACAACCAATGTTTCTAAAGGTATAGTCACATGGACCCATACAGAGGTTGACCTGTACAGGTACTGCAGGATTTTAGGTTGTCCAGGTCTAATCTTAAGGGAAAATAAAAATGGAAAATAAAATGGTTGTGTATGTATTGATAAGTAATTATAAGGCTTAAGTCAATTGCATGCACTTATAATGTGCAAGTGCGCTATCGTACGATGCTCTTTCGCAACATTGTGGTCTTAGTCACAACTGCTCTATATGGGCCTTCTGTGAGTCTATGCAACAAAAGTGCATACTTTTTGTCGGAATATCATAGTGCGCAGTATGCGTATCGCAAAAGACAGCGTAAACTAATTTTAAAAAAGCCCTTTGAACATCTGACCAATCAGATGGACTTCTTCACATCGTTGACCAATCAAATGAAGCCTTCTATGTTAAATTTCCAGGAGTATAATTTAAATTTTGTTGACTTTTATTAAAATAAAACTGTTGCATTGAAATTTAAATTGTATATTAGTTGTTTTTTTTTTTACATTTCTTCATGCATTGTAAGTTGTACCATCATTGCAATATTGATCATCATTATCGCACATTGCAGCACTAGCTGTCAATTCAGCACTAGCTGTCAATTGGACGAACAATTCTGTTCATCCTACGTCTCATATTAATTGGTTAATAAAAGTTGAACAAACTGGATGCAACATCTTTTATGACCAAATTTCCAAGAAAATATTGTAAAATAATGTTTTTCAATGCTAAATAAGCTGATGTGTCCTTGTGCTTTCTTCACCTGAACTCTTGGTGCAGCCATTGGTAAAAAAAAAATGTTAATTAAGGAAAGGACCAAACATTTGAAGCATAAAAAATTTGGGAATTCACAGATTTGTTAGCCGTCAACAATTAAACATCCCCATGGTCTCATTATTTAAAGTCAGGTGACTAAAAATATTTTTACAGAACCAGATGACAGTTTTTTATCTTTCTTTTCTATCACAACAACGTTTCATGTTAGGGGATTCTTAATTAACATTCAGATTCTAAAAGCTTTCGTTTAAAAATTGTTCTCCTTTTTTTTTTAGAGTTTTACAAGGTATTTAAACTACTTCTTAAAATAAAAGTCTTAAAATCTTGTTTATTATAATTGTAATGTAATCATAAAGATATGCATCTATTGCAATATGTAGAAAAGTATACATTTTACAGTCAAATATATCCTAATATTTTCAAAAGTTAGTTATTTAGCAAAGGTAGCGGCTGGGTGGCTCAGTGGGCTAGGTGAAGGGCTGGCAACGCAGAAGCCCTGGGTTCGATTCCCAGGGTTGTCCACTGATCCCCACCCAGATTGGGTCCTTAGGCAAGACCCTTGACGCTGCTGCCTAACTGGGTCCCTGTGCCCCTCAAGTACAGGGTTGTGTCAGGAAGGGCATCCGGCGTAAAAACTCGGCCAAATCACTGATGCCAAACAGTGGGTGCTGTTACGCTGTGGCGACCCCGAAAGGGATAAGCCGAAAGTGAAAAAAGTTATTTAGCAAAAGTCCAATATAGTTTTCTTGTTAACAATTTTTAAATGTACTGTACTTTTTGAAAAACATAGGCTTTTTTCCACTTTTACTTAGAAAATATCCACCAATTTACTTGCCTAAAATATTATAACGGATGTCTGTTTGCGTGAATACAAGGAGGTGAAAGTCTCTTTAGGTAAATGGTGATTGGACTGAGATAAATTGAGTCCATAAATGCAAAAGTAAGAAAATGTAAAAAAAAATTAAGAAATTTCTGTCGTAATCCAAATTAATTAGTATCTTCAACCCATCGGTGCTGCACGGTGGCGCAGTGGTTAGCGCTCTCGCCTCACAGCGAGAAGGCCCTGGTTCGAATCCCGGCTGGGACCTTTCTGTGTGGAGTTTGCATGTTCTCCCCGTGCATGCGTGGGTTTTCACCGGGGACTCCGGCTTCCTCCCACCGTCCAAAAACATGCTTCATAGGTTAATTGGTGACTCTAAATTGCCCCTAGGTGTGAATGTGAGAGTGAATGTGTGTGATTGAGGCCCTGCGACGGACTGGCGACCTGTCCAGGGTGTACCCCGCCTTCGCCCTTCAGTAGCCGGGATAGGCTCCGGCACCCCCGCGACCCCGAACGGGATGAAGCGGTCAAGAAAATGGATGGATGGAACCCATCGGTCTCATATGTTCTTTAAAAATTGATCAAATAGCAAATATACTAGGAATTTGAAGAGCACTTCCATGATTTAAATGGGTTATGCAAATCTTTTTAACTTGTCAAAAAAAACCAAAACACAATTTTTTATCAAAGTTGTTACTTGTTAATTGCCATGACTTGACCAACGTTCTGTCTACTAGAAAACATATTTCCAGTTATATACAACATTTCCCAAAAGCAGTAATTTAAAGTAAAGAAATAGTTTTTTTCCCCAGAAACAATGAAGCTGAATTGGCATCCCAAGAAGCCGTGTAACACAGAACTACAGGACGTAGCGCGGGCATTAAAGAGCGCTGAGTTAAGTGCTTTGTGTTTCAACGTGTTCAGCAGTTACAGCTAGAAGGGTGTTCACTGGTGACACAATGTCATAATAAGGGTTGAGGGGTTGAGTGGGCGTCGCTCCCGAGCCAGAACTCCCACTCTGAAGCGCAGCCAGCAGCCGGGCAGAGCCCCCCTGTCAAGTTCAAGCTGAGACCCGGCGAGGACGCAGTCCTCTGTTAACCTCCTTCGCCGTCCCAACCCTCTAATAATCACCCACATCTCACTGACACACACCCCCTCCTCGCTCATCTGACGCTCACTGAAACCAGCAATTGGTTTCAAATCAGCCAAATGCAATCCGCTCCCCGTTTCCTGCAACAGCATCGAGCGCCGGCGGGGGGAGAACAAAGAAGCTGGTGGAGGCTCCGCTTCTCGATCTCGCCCAAACTGCCTCATCATGTGTTTGAAAGGAGTGGAGTTAAGCACAGCCAGCCATCCCTCATGCCAGTTCTTTTGTTCTGTGTAATTGCACACAATGGACCTTGGAAAAGTGCGCAGTTCTCTTCTGTAACTCTCCTTAAAAGGCGGTGCGACAAACCCTCGCCACAACGGTGGGTCTATAGACTTCTGTGTTCTCAATTAGTGCACTCGTGCAGTTTCTCACCTTTGGCTCCCTTGTTCATCCATCAAACGGCTGCTCTCTAAACTGGGCGAGCTCGTCCCCCTGGTGCTTAACCCCTTTACTCTCCTTCTGTTCAATCATCCATCCTTTTTCACTCTCTGTTTTCCTTCCCTGACGCCTGCCCTGCATGGTTGCTGTGTTTGCCCTCAGGCTCCGCAGGTGCAATTCCTGCCACTACTCTGGGAACACCAGCCAAAAACACTTTAAACGTATCCTTAAAACAAATGAACACAAAGCTTTCCCGCAAAATAACCTTCATTTTTCCGGTCATACAGTCCCAGTCCTCAAACCACAACCAAACTTCATCCATCCATTTTCTGAACCCTTTTATCCCTTCGGGGTCACGGGGCTGCCGGAGCCTAACCAGGCTACTGTTGGGCGAAGGCGGGGTACACCGTGGACGGGTCAGTCAGTCACAGGGCACAAGCCAACTTCCCCCACTTAATTTTCACTTTTTATTGATTTCTTTGCTGGAAACATTGAGACCACACTCACAGGTCCTACAGCTGGCTTACCCTAAGCTCACACAGCTAGCATTACACCTCAGGTGTGATGCGGGAGCAGTCTAGCTACAGCAGATAGCTCATATTGGCTACTGGATGGCTGCAGCCACAGGCTCGGCTGCTGACCCCGTAAAGCTCAGAACTCACGTAGGTTCAGGCAATAACCCGCCATTTAAATAGGAAGTACAGTAATCCCCCCTTATTCACTGCGGTTCAGCTGCGGCGTCTGGCGAAAATTTGAACCCAACGGAACTGAGTCACAGCGCAGCAAGTTACGAAAAGACTGCGGCACTCGCATAAGAGCAGTGACGCTAGCCGTGGGAGCCCGGGGTAACACTACGTTCACATAGGGCTCCAAAACATGAATTCAAGCAACCACTTACCAAAAAAAAGTTTTTTTAAATGCAAGTATTTCCGTGCTTTGGTCAACTTTGACCAGTCGGGAACTCTGATTTGGTATTGATGAATGGGTAGCGTCTTATTCAGAACACGGAAGTGACAAACAGTCGAAACATCTTAATAATGAATTACGTTACTCCAATTCTTTTTATAGAACAGAAAAAGAAAAAGCCTGGAGCAAGATTTTGTACCAAACCTCTTTCAACTGTGTTTATTTGGTATTGACAGATCTCTCTGAACACCATAAGCAGAAAGTGTCCTGAAAAACCCATGTTCAGCGTGTTCTTGAATGCGCCACACAAGCTCAGTGTGTATAAGCTTTAAAGGGGCCATACCATGATTTTCTTAAGCCTTTTAGAGTAAACTATATCCATAAATATCGTCATATATTACTTTTGGAACACTAAAAACAAATTATTTATGAAAAATTTGTTATTTTTGTGAGTTTTTTCCTGCTCTGATGTAAAACGACTCAATTCCTGAGTGTGGGAGCCGCACATTTCATGACGTCATCCTAGAGCCGGCAGTGTGTCTTCGTTCTTCCCACAAAAATAAACACCATCTAATTTTTTTCAAAGATAGATGCACATACCTTATACCTTTAGGAGCCCCGGCCATCGCTACACTGGTTCACAAGACAAATACACGTGGCATCTGTACGATTGTGCCCAACAGGGTTTGGGTGTGGTGGTGTCTTAAAGGAGCACTAAGCTAAAGTAACCAACACCTGTTTGAGCTGGAATGTATTGAAGACAGGACACAGTTGGAAGATGTACTGTATTCTGCATCTAAAATTAAAGTTTTTGCTGATCACTACTAGCTCAGTGGAGAAATTGAGTGTTGGTGTTGGACTGAAGACAGAGCTGTCAGAGCAGATTCTTCCTGAAAGGGGCTGTCTCACTCTGTGACGTCAGATCGTGAGGACCCGCTTGTCTTTGTGGGTATGGGAGGGACGGCTGTTGAAAGCAAGTTTTTAGAAGACTACTCAGAAATGTGTGAATGTATAAAAATGCCGCTCTGGGGTTCTTTATAGTGAGGAATGAACATTATAATAAACTTTAAAACTCAAGAAGTTTTTTTTTTCATGATATGGCCCCTTTAAAGACAGAGAACCCAAAGGATAGATGTGTTCAAACTTCATTGGTTAAGAATCACACTTTTATCCTTTAGGTTTATGTCTTTGCAATGATGTCCTCTACAGAATTTAAAGATTTTTCCTGCATTGATTCACCACAACAGAGATGAAAATGTAACTTAACTGAAAATAATCCTGATTAAAAATCCACTGGCGCTCATAAAGCGAGTTCAGGCAGTGGAATTTTCTCACACCCTAAAACTCAAGAATGATTCATGCAACTTTGGATCTCTTCTTTCTTTCTTGGAGGGGCGGCATTAATTATTTGACAGCTAAAACATAAAATTTCCCCAGACCCCCCTCTGTGCTTGTTATATAACACTCCACTGTTTGAGCACAGAACAACAGCCTGAACAGGAGAATAAAACTATCAGCAGGGTCTGAAAACTATCATGATCACGGAGTTGACAGCCATAAAGACAGTATAACGACTTGTTGGGATGGGGGAGTTCTTCGTGAGTGCTGAGAGCAAAGCAGTGCCCGCTCTCATTTTCTCAGCTTCAATGAAATGGCTTGTGACACTGTGCATGTGAGGGCATATCTGCCGCGCGCCGTCATTAGGGTGTGATGGTGCCAGGGAACGCCACTTTTATTAGCATATTTGTAGCAGTAATAACCAGCTGGTGAACAGACAAAAATATTGAGAGGGAGGGCATACAGTAATGTCAAGTTGAGTGGAGTATGAGAGTTGACACCCAAGGCTTTCCAGTTTTTCTTTTAACGTGATGTGAAGACATTTTATGGAAAGAGAAAAGCCTTTTTTTGCTTTTTATGAAATGACAAAGCTTCATTTAGAGTGCCGGCAAGTGTGGATGTGTTTGTGGGATTGTGACACACTCTAGCTCAAAGCAACGCCTCGTCTTTCTCGCAGCCATCTGTTGATTAGCAGTAACAAAGAGCTGAGAAAGGTAAAATGTGTCAAAGTTACTGCATACCAAGTTTCAATTGTTGGTCTGATTAAAAAATGCTAATTACAGCGTTCGTTCATCTCAAGCAGCCGCTGAGGTGTAACGCCCCAGACTGCCAGGTGTAAACAATGCTCACAGTCGCACAGGAGGCAGAATCCATCGACATCTGTTCATTTATCTCAGGCAGGAGACCAAATTGAAAAATGGATTGCTCCGTGTGACCCCACTGCAAATCTGCATGGCGATCAAGCAGAGATACGTCTGAGTACCTGCTTAGAGCACAATAATGGGCCTCGCTGCAGTTTGGCAAAGCGAGCAGCCAATAAGGATGGGATTACCGTCCTGGCAGGAGAGACGGCCAACAACAAGCAGGTGTGTGGAGGAGCTGCAGCCGCTTGATGAGGAGCTGGGAGACGACAACCGTCAAGTCTGATTATTGCAGTGACTCTCTGAGTGTTGTTAGTGTTCACTGCCAAATACGTGGCATTATAGATGCATGTAATCACTCGTGGTTAAATTATCAAGCTATGATTACTGTTGCGTGGGATAGGAAAAAGGTTTGCGATAAATAGAGTCATAATAGAAGAAATGTAGCAATAATGGATTAAAAAGCCAAATTGCCATCATTTCTGGACTATAAGCCACTACTTTTTCCAAACACTTTAGAAATCTTTAACATACTGTAACTTTTGAGTGGTCAACACAATCAACGTAATTCCAATAGATTTTGAAGGAGAAAAGCGGCGGGAGCTGAGTTGTATGTGGATTTGTTGGTGCGGAGTAAGTATGCCCCCACTCCCCATCATCAATCTGTTTTTACATTCTTCTGGTATTTTAGAGTCCCTCACAACTCCAACCAAACATTAGTGATGCAACAAAAATGGAGAGCAACACCGAACTTATCCAGTTGAACAGTTTTAACCCTTAGGGGAACCAGATGACCCGACCATTATATTGATGCGTGATCCCTCCCAAGACAAAAGTGGACAGGATGTTATGTTTTCTGCCATGGATACCAGTAAAGATGAAAACAATATTTGAAAAACAAAGTTCAGTGTGCCTAGTGCGCCTTGTAGGGTCCAGATGACCCTACAAGGCGGCACACTGAAGCTAGCTCAGATGAAGAAAACAAAGGCGTACATGGATCTAGTCGTCTCTAAGTGGAAGCATCAGATTGGAGGTCTCAATCGTACCATTTACAGTACATCACAAGTCACTACAAGTTTTTTTTCCGCTCTTGATTCACCACGATTTGAATAAAAAATTACTCACAAATGTAATTTTGAGCAAAATTTACTTTATATATGCTTGCAATCTTCAAAAAAAACGCTAAAGGAACGTGTTAAAAAAAACATCAAAAGCTCAATTTTCAATATGATGAGTCCTCTAAATTCTCTGAGTGCTTTTTTACAAACTGATCAACTGAAGATATAACGAACCAATTTAAGTGATTTTTAAATAATTACGTTTAAAAAGTCTTTTTTTTTCATTACGTATAGTACAGTTTTTTCAAAATTTGATACATGTCGACTTAAACTTTTATGCAAATCAATGAAACAACACTTGATTTGCTAAAAAACTACCGACTGGTTTATGACCAGGTAAGGATTATTAAAAAGGTGTTGCTGGTTTGACAAATTGTATTATAAAAGCAGCTGAAAAAAAATCCTCGAGTGTAGAAATGACAGGGTTTTTTTTTTAATCTTCGAGTGGGTTGTACAGTTTGACTTCATTATTTAATACCCTCATTAACTATGTGGAGAAATTTGGGTAATAAAGCTCAACAGCCTGTCTTGGACCTATATTAACAAGACTTTTAAGCCAAAAGCCTTCACTTTATTCATATTCAGATTTTATTTCACCATCTGTGTTTGCATTACCCGTGGTTGCGGCTCAGGCTCCCCCATTTCCCCACAGAATCGTTAAACTTTCATCTTATTTCATCTTGTGAGATGTTGGTGGTGGCGAGGAGCGTCGTGTGGTAAATTCCTCTAAGAGCACAGCAGTGTTATTACAGGAGTTTAATGAGTGGAAATGAAAGACGACGAATCTCTTTCCCCGCTCGAGGTTGGCTGGCTCTTTACTGTAGCTGCACTAATGATAATGCATTTTCCCGTTTTAACAAAGCTCTACTCCATATGCCCTCTGACTCATTGCATAACAGCTCTCCAACTCACAGCCAGGAGGTCTGTGAGTGATGTTAAAAGCTAATCTGCTTGTGTTTTTTGTTTAATCTGTACTGGAGATCATGTTTTTATTTCATCTTTTCGTATAATATAATGAAAAACTGATTATCACATTATAACTGTCTGAGTACACATTTGAGCCCAGCACTCTAGTCTCTACCAGACACACAGAAATTAGTGCCAACCTCAAAAATTCAGGTTACTGGGATGTCAGATCCTTACATTTCTTGAACTATCCCACAAATTCATGAACCCTTTAACACTGGCTCTAATATTGACATTATTTCGACTGCCATAACTCTTCAATCATTAATACAATTAACATAATTCTAATGAATTCTGAAGTGGAGGGAAACAAATGTGTGATGAAATATAGCACTTTACACTAGAGAAGTGCTTACACAATCAGCGGATTCTGACCGAAGAAAACAGACTGCGTGATTATGCAACACTTTACCAACGTAAACTACATTTACCAATGCTACGTTCACAATGGACATGTGACGCACATTCTTGAACGCGCCTTTGGCATATAGTGTTCACACTGGACAGTCGCTACCCAATACAAGCACAGTTGGAAGAGGCTTGGTGCAAGATATCAAAGCAGTGCAAATCTTGTGAATCTTGCCCCAGGCTTTTTCTTTTCTTCTGAATTTCTGATTGGACTGGTTTGACTTTCAGTGTGCATGCTTTGTACATAGAGCCCCAAAATAGTTGGTGGCCAGGTGTGAACACCAGGGTTTTGAACATCTGGATATGTGCGTTACAAAGACTTTATTGAAAGTGGTCGTTTGAATGTGTGTTGCAGAGGCCGGTGTGAATGTAGCTTCACGTTTTTCTCTGCATCAGAATTTATCGGAATTGTGTTAATTTTGTAAAAGGTCAAAAGGTTATGTTAGTTCAAAGAACGTGTTGCTGGCGACATCGCTAGTGTTAAAGGTTAAATTGTCTGTCACATCGAGACATACTAATTGAGGGGGTGAATGAAGGGTTATGAAAGCAACAAGAACAAAAATGTTAAGAGTTTCTCCAGCATTTCTATCATAATAGAGGACATATGTAAAATAATTAACTATTAAAACTGCATTTCTGAGCATTTCTCAATTCAAATCAGGTGCAGATGAAAACCGGATGCTGACCCAGCTACTCAAAACACGATGCAGCCCAGAATTGTATTTTTGATGAGCTGCTGCCGCTGAGTATAAAATATTTCTTAAAAAACGACAAAAGCTTTTTGATTTTAGCAAAAAAAAAAAAAATCGCAATCACAATTAAAGGGTCACTGGGAACAATTTTACAATAGATAAAAATGTAGTTGGAGAGGGTCTTTAACAGTTTACAAGTGACGTACTAAAATGTCAGATTTGTAGATTTACTTGTGAACCGACTTAAAGCAATAAAATAAAGTTCTTTGTTGTTTTGGTTTAAAAATACTAGTATTAACATATCATGCTTAATCAAAGCTTTTATAAATGTAACATTTTAAACTTTCCTGTTAAATTGAAAAATCCAACTCACCTCATACAAGTACCATCACCCTGTTTCACAAAGTAAAGTTACAACTGAAGCAATATGATATTTTCCAAAACAAAAATGACACATTTACATGTGTACTTTATAAGTACACATGTGATGGAAATTGGCGTGTCAGGTATCTTTGAGTAGTCATAAGTGGGGCCATTAGTGTCTCTGAGTGTGTATCAAGCAGCCCTTTGGTCCTCTCATGATCCAGCATATACCTAGAGATAACTCATGACCTGTTGGACCAGTAGAGCATTCATCTCTCAGGGGAACGGATGAAAGCAACACTGAACTAATTCACTTGCTGCTATTTAGATAACCCTGAAGCCAAAGCCATAACAAAGCACCCAGCCAGAGAGCCAGGGTTGAAACCTATTAATTCTGTCTGCAAATTCAACACCAAGCCCCGAACTGTACAAGCCAGCCGTGCCAAAGGCAGTCCCTACAAGCCCAAGGTCAACCAACGACAGTTGTGTTGTAAAGCTGACTTATAGCTTTGCAACATGTTTTATTGTGTGAAGCTACAGTACAGCTGTGTGGTGTGGTTGTGCAGATTGAGGCAATTATGATCAAAATGGACAATCCTATTTGCAATCAGACAAGTGTGGGAACTGCAGCTGGATCACTTCTATCCTATAAATATACCCAGGAGAATACTTTCTTAGTTTTTTTTAATTCATATTCTAGGATGTTCAATAAGAGCTCAAACATTTTCCTTTTTTTTAGGAACTTTTGAAAAAAGGCAAGAAATCCCAAGAACATCAATGGCTGTAATTGCAATTCACTCTGAACTTGAATGAGGCTTAAAGATTACCCTTTTAACAAGACTCTATACAGCTAATTAGCTACAAACAGCACATTGTTTCCTTAACCTTTTATACAAACACATTAAGGAGCCATTTGTTGACGTGGCATTTGTCTTTGAATAAAACAAGTGTCAGAAAAAAGGAAATATATGTGACTTTATTTTAAAAATAGGAACAGATCCAAAGAAGACAAAGAGAAGTAAAAAAGGCATCAGAGAAATACTAAGATTGGATTTGACACATTTTATGATTCATTAGAAAACATAAATACACCAAGGTTAGATGGCAGAAAGATTATAAAAGTTATAGGTACTATATCATGCAATTCTTAAGCCTTTCAAAGTAAACTATATATATAACTATATATATATATATATATATATATATATATATATATATATATAACAACATATAATATATATATAGTATATATATATATATATAAACTATATATATATAATATATATATAGTTATATATATTCATATATATAAATAAATAAAATGAAAGCGTTTTGTTGATCACCGCTAACTCCGCGGAGAAATTGGGCGTGTGTGTTACCCTAGAGGTGGTGCTGGCAGTGCAGACTCCTTTGGAAGGGGCTGTCACCCACTTTGTGATGTCACAATGTGAGAGCCCGCTCATTTTTGTGGCTGGTGCTTAAATAGCAAGGTTTTTCTAGGAATACTTAGAAGTGCGTCTTGTTTGTCAATACTTTGATACCCGCCAATCCATATTTTTCTGTTAATACCTTTTTAAATTTTACATTAGTACTGTATTAAAAGTGTGCTTTTTTTTGTATCATTATATAGTTGTCGTTTGCAAATATCAAATTTATCTTTCTAATTTCAATAGTGTCAGTTGAAGACTTTCTATTTTTGTTTTAAGATTGACTGGCAAACCTTCCAAGACATACCCTGGATCCACCTAATAGTAGCAGGGATAGGCTCCAGCATCAAAAGGACCCAAAAAGGGACTTAACAGTTTTATAAATACATTTACGTTTTCTCATATGGTTTTAGTTTTGTTTCAAAATGTAAAATCTACAATGTCCGGCAGGTGCCAGATGGTTACAAATAAAATTAAAAAGTCAGAGGTACGTCAACAGATTCTTAAACTGCACTCTTAAGGGAACTCGTGAGCACAGAAAAATTGACCATGTTGTTTGTTTTTAACCTTTTAACACCAAAGAGGTCACAGACAACACCTGAACAACAGACATACTCTTTGACCTAATGCAATATAGTGAATCTGCTTTTCGTATTGGCTTTGTACCGATATCCAACATGTTAACGTACAGCGATGCACAAAGTTGCTTTTCTCTGTGACAGAATCAGCTGATTTAAGTTGATTACATAAGCCCTCTAAAGTGTTGCATATCAGCACAAGGTTCGTTTAAATCATCCAAGTTCATAAATCAAGTTGAATTTTTATTTGGATTATCATTTATAATACTAAAATGAATTGAAATGTAAACTTGAAACAATGTTTTGCTTTTTTTTGTTCTCTTTTTAACTCTGACAGAAGGAAAGAACTCTCTGATAAAGTTTCCAAGCTTCAGCCTGAGGAAGTTCTCCCCTGTTCCTCTGTGGTCCTCACGTGAATCTCTACAGCTGCGACTGTGTCCAACAGCATGGCTGCTCCTTCCATGTGGCTCAGTTTCTCTTCCACACAACCCAGCACACAAGCGGGCAATTCTCTCTTTATCCAACTGATGGTCTATTTAAATTAAAACTTCCATCACGCTAATAGGGGAGCAGAGGACAAAGCGCGGGCTCTCCACAGTCAGCAGGAACGGCAGGAGGATTATCGCTGCAATCGTCTGAGCCATTATCATTAAACCAAGTTGCCTCCCTCTCTGCAGCAAAAGCACCAAGCCAACAGTTTACTGCAGCACAGCTTTGAATTGGCTCCATGTTGGCTGTGGTTTCAGTAGCAGAGGTAAACTGTGTTGCAACAGCTGATTAGCTTAACTTAAATCTCTGTCCTTGGACTTTTCTAATTTGCTTTTTCAGACATGCTCTAAAGTCCAGCTCTCCAACCAAATGTGGCCTGCGTTAAAATGTCACCCAGCCTGCAGAATCCGCTCACAAAACAATATGTTGCCCCCAGAACTTTCTAAAAACTGTGTATGATTTCTTGATTGTGATTGGCTAAATTATGTCTTAGGTTATTGTAAACCTGTTGCAACACTGTCCTGTGACCCTTCTGTGACACTTTCTAGTGGAAATTGGCATATTTTTACTGTAAAATTTAAAACAACTGGCAACTTTAAGTGGCAGTGGTGTCCAAAATTGTTTTTTTAAGGGGTAGACCTAAAAACTTTTGGTTGTGTATCCATCTGCTGCGAGGGTGATCCATGTTGGCTGTCCGTGCGCTCTGAAGGGAAAAAATTTACATTTAAATGTAAGTAATGACTTTTTGTTTCAGTATGAGCTTTTAAAGTTATAAGAACAAAGTTGTTGTGTATTTTCCGAGCAATAGCATCTGGACGCTAACGTAGATGACTGCCGACTATTGATGACATGATTGAGTGGAAGTGATGTCTGAATTTGAAGACCCCATTTTTCCATATTTCTTCATTTAAAGGGCCATACAGTCTCTGACAAGCTAACTGGGAATAAAGTTAAGTTAAAGTCCCGTTAGTCGTCATGGTGTGTGAAATTTGTTCTCCACATTTGGCCCATTTCCTGGGGCAACGGTGAGCTGCAGACGCAGCCCAACGCAATTTGGTGGTTTAACTCCCAAATCCAACCCCTTAATACTACGTGTCAAGCAAGTCTTTGGTATGACTCAGCCATAGATTTGAACTAACAACTTCCCTGTGTCAGGGCAGACACTCCTCCACAAGACCGCTGAGCTGGTTCAAAATGACGCAAAAAATTGGTGATGATTGTAATAAAAACGTATGTAAGTCAATGCAATCCAATGTTCATTAAGTAGTTTTTTTTATTTGATGTGACTCACAGGACTTTTAGATCGATTGGGATTATTCTGAAAGTTCTTGCTGCAGCGTTCAGAATTTTTATTTACTATTATTTCCAAATCTCAAACCAGTGTTGTACAAATCTGATTTGGCACTTCAGCGAGCAATGTTTTAGCCACTCTTAACAGAACACTGATGTTTCCTTTAACACCGTGCTTCAGAAATAGCGTAGCTTGGCAACAAAAGTGGGCAGTTTGCAGCTCTTACTGTTCCAGAGAGAACAAAGTTGACGTTAGAAGATCACACATACATGGTATTAGTCAAGCAATAATCTGCAGCAGAGCTTCAGACTATCTTGTCAGCATATGGACTGCAACCTTAAAGCAGATGACTAAAGCATTACGTATTCAAATAGATGTCATGACTAAAAATACAACCTTGAAAAACCTTTACATTTCTGAAAATAAGGAAAAGTTAGATGTTAGTTTAAGAAAGAGTTGTGCTGTGGCATGAAAATACATCTTACCTCAAATCTTCTTAAGGTAAAGCCTTAGTGACAATAGTGACAAGGCTGTCTGCAGGCTAAAAAAAAAATGGGCAAACCTGTACGGGGCACACAAGTCATAGACCACTTGTTGAGCCAGTAGGGTAAAAATATTCATGCACCTTTTTCTACAGGTATGCTGCAACCTACAGGTCATAGCAAACACTTAAAGTAGGTGGAGATGCAGGCGGGTGTATGGATCCTACAGATTACTTAAAGAGTCCATGTTTAAGAAAGAAGTGATAAGCTGCTGGGCTCCCCTTGCAGCTTCTTTTGGTACAGCCTGACTGTTAGAAGAGGGTATTTTGTCTAACATCCTGTGGACGTCCTACAGCCTCTTACATATCACCTACACACCCCATGCTTGGGCATTTGTGCGCCGTCAGTAGGTAGGCAGTACTTGCACCTTACTACTGACTAGAGTCTGACATAAGGGCACAGTGCAACGCCATCACTTGTGCAAGAAACTTATATTTGCTCTACAAACACTTCATGATACAGTTACCACACACAACAATCGTACGTTCCATTTTCTTGACATCCTTTAGGGTGGCCTCATGAGCGTCAAGGGATTTTCAAGGATTTTTTTTATCTTCACTGGTGTCCGTAGCAGACATAAAATAGTGTACACCTTTGTCATGGGAGGGATCACACATCAATATAAGGTAGCACAAGTGTTAATGAATGTGGCGTTCCGCAGGGGTCAATTTTAGATCCTCATTTTCTTTTCATGATTACATGCTTCCTCTTGACTGGTTAATTTTCAGCACTATGTCAGGGTTTATTGATGACACACAGATTTACCTTCTTCTAGGTAAAGCGTCTAAGCAAACCATTGGTTTCAATAGACAGCATTACAATACTACAACTTTGCTTTCCCTTCTCCAATTTTTTTTTAAAGGCCTCGTGCGGTGAAAATCGTGATTTTTTCTTAAACTGCAATAAAACATTAGTATTTATGTCACAAATGAACCCCCGTATAATTATTTTGTAACCCGCGGCCCCGTGCTCTCTCTTCAAGCGTTCAAAGATAGCGCGGTCGTTCAGATTTAGGTCGTGTGACGTCAGTACAGGAACATCCAGCTAGATCAGCTAGTGTTGTGATGACTTTCTGGGGATGGAATTACTTAACATAATAGAATTTGGACTGCCGTGGATTTGGGGATTTGAACGGGATAATGGTGAATAGGAGTGTGGTATTTGGGTGCAGTAATGTGCCGAAGAAGGGGGTCTCCCTTCATGAATTTCCCGTTTCAATAAAGGAGAGGGGCGCTCCCCGGTCAGGGGGAGGCTTTGAGCCCTCCCTGGCCCTCCGGAGGAGGAACGCGGGGGGTGTACGGGCACCTGGCGGGCGCGTGCCAGGGTGAGGATGCCGCGCCGTGCTGAGGGGGGTTTGCGGTTCCGAGGCCCCGGGCCGGGCATGGGGGGCGCCGTGGGTTCGCCGGACAGTCGTCCGCCATTGTTGTTTACACTCTGGGATCCCTGAGGTGACGTCAAGCGCAGCCCCCGCCCATCACCACCTATCGCCCAAATTTAAAGCTGTGCACGACCATAAAATGATCAATAAAATGGCGCTGGATCATTTTAAGTGAATATTTTTATCAGATTTTTTTTCCAAGTTCCATTGACTTTCTAAATTTAGAAAAAAATTTGCCACTGCACGAGGCCTTTAAGGAAATGCTTTTAGGCTTTTACTGATCACATTGAAAGTACATAAAAATACATCTTGATTTAAGATGGCACAATGTTGGCCTTATTTAACTGGCACACAGCCCTAAATCCTGAGAAAAGGCCTCTCTGGCTGCTCTAAAGTTGAGATTGAAATCTAAAAAGCGACCCAGCCTTCACTGTCACATTTTCTCGACTTTAGACTGACCTGTCTGGCGAGATAAGGCGAACAGATGGAGTGTTGTCCTTTGAATCACTGAAAAAAATCTTGAATTCTTTTAAAACTGGACATTTTGATTTATGTTGTTTGTTCCTGCTGTCTGTAAATGTTCATCATAAAATTGCTTTCTGCAGATTTCACAGTAGACCCTTTATTTGCACTCCATCTGTTTCTAAATCTCAGAAAAACTTTCAACCTTGGGACATTGTCGCTTTTTGTCCTGAACCAGCCGCTGGTTCCACATACCCTTCATCGCTCACCAAGAGTTCACTCCCTGAACAACACTGACTGGGAGGAAGAGCACGGGGGCGGGGATAAAATTCTCCATTATGACAGAGCTCATCCGAGCAGACCCATGCCAAAGCGCCGTGCCTGTTCAAACAGTTCAACTGGATCCGACTGGATGTACACTCGGGCGTTATCTGAGGGGAGCCAAATGCACTCTGAGCTATCAAAGGCGATGGATGAGTGATTGGAACTCTTCGCTTTACGGGCAAATGCAAACACATCCATCACGCTCCAGCAAATCAAGCTGTTCAAATGTAAAAATCAGAGGGGCAAAGAGAAAAAACAAAACGGCAGGTGAACGGTGAAAAACTTGAACAAAACTTCACATATCGCCAATTCAACCAGGCGGGGAAATAAAACATCCAACTTCACGGTTGCAGGTGAAGTCTGCTTTGATTCGCAAAGTAAACACAGGCAAAGATTTCATTTTCTAAACACCTTTTCATGGATTTGAAAGATAAGCTCAGCTGTTTGTCCTGGAAGGAGACCCTAAAGGATAATAGAATCGATGGATGAGAGAGGGATTTACTGTAGGGCGACGACAGGCAAAAACTGTAATTTAATGCTCGCGTGTGAGGAGAATTTAACATCCAGGAAGCTCAGATGCTCCTACTCATCATCCTAAATGCACTAATCTGCCATTAAGCAATTCCATCAGTCACGCAGGCCTAAAATACACTAAATGAAATCTGCATTTACTATCAAGTAGATCGCTGTCAAATATGTAAATGCTCCGAACCTCACATAGAGAAAAAAACAATACAGAAGATACAACAGTTTTCCCAGCATTTACTATAAAATGTGAGACTTTAGGGAAAGAATAAGGATCATACTTCTGCACTAGTTAAGTTCAACTTGCATTAAAAAAATATACACAATACAGATATCCACTTTCTTAACTTGCTAAAGATCTTTCGGGGTCATGTGGTTATAGGAGTCTGTCCCGGCTATTGTTGGGTAAAGGCAGGGTAAACCCTGGACAGGTCACCAGTCCGTTTCAGGGCACACAATCACTAGGGACCCTTTTTAGAGTAACTAATTCACCAATGAAGCATGTTTTTGGACTGTTGGAGGAAGCTGCACAAGAGAACATGCAAACTCCACACATAAAGGTCCGAGCTAGGATTTGAACTAGGACATTCTCGCTGTGAGGCAAGAGTGCTATAAAACCGCTGGCATCCACCAAGCATAAACATTTTTTGGATTAAAACAGCAACATAGAAATACTATATTCATAAATTGACTTTTTTGTGTTCCTACTTGCTCATAAGCCAAAATGTAACAATCTAAAATGTATATGTGGTATACTTTATTTGTTAAAAACTTGTAAAGGTCAAGGTATGAGAAGTAATTTTAAAAGTGGACCATAAAATGTTCTATTCATTTTGAAAGGGGATTAGGTGCAGACAATTCCACATGCAGTAACCTAGATAAGCTGAAGGGGTGTATCTTCACAAATATCTACTTCAATTTTCGGGCCCCATGTACAAAAGGTGCCAGTTAAACCAGGTCGAGCATTGACCAATCAGGAGCTCGGATTTGCTAGTGATGTTTGGATGGCGTTCCCTCTTAACTCACGGAAGTGCCAACCGTTTGAAAATTGATCATGAAGCAAAAATGAATAATCACGATCTGTGACCGGACGGAATCATGCAACACCAAGGCGAATCAGAATTCTTCCGCTACCCCTCCAGCTTGTCCCGACCCCTCCATTTGAAGGAGCATTTGAAGGGAAAGAGGTGTCCAAAAGAGTTTTTTCAGGGTAGAGTGAAGGAACTGCAAGGTCCGTCTCCCTTCGGCGTCAGAGCGAGCTGCGTTGCGTTTTTCTTAACATGGGTGCTCTCTGAATCCTCTTAGAATTTTAGAAGTTTATATTTAAATGTAAGTAATGACTTGTTGCTTTAGTACGATGTGATGCATTTCCGAGTGCTAGCAGCTAGGGCTGGGAATCACTGGGTACCTCACAATACGATGCGATACGCAATACATGGCTCACGATATTGATATCACGATACTACGATAATTGGTAAAAAAAAATAATCTGTAATAACTCACATTATATATAAGAACGCATTTTTTGGGAAAATCTATCCCCATTTATTTTTAAGCTTGGACATAATCATAATAAACAACTTGTGTCTTATTTTGTGCTACAAATCATAGACATTTTGGTACAAATAACTAATACTATATCTTTGACAAGCATTGACACCAACTGAATTTGAATTATCTGTGAAATTCTGTGCTAACAATAGTAAACATGAACATCAGTGCCACTACTTGGCACAAAATTGTTGCAAACAACACAACAAAAATAAAAAATTCAAGTAGTTGCTGGGTACATTGGTGCTCACGACTGTCAGTCCTGCAACACCCAGGACTGTATCTACCTCCAAAGTAATGTCTTACCAAAAGATGATGAATATAACATTTTACAGCCTCTTAAAACTAAAATAAAATATCGATACTTCGTGAGAACCCATCTAGAATCAATTAGAGGACTAAATATTGCGATATATCGCAATATCGATATTTAGGCACACCCCCACTAGCAGCCCTGCGCTAACATATCTGACCGGCGACAATTGATAACATCATCGAGTGGGAGTGATGTTAGGATTCAAAGATGCTATTTTTCCAAAATGTAATGTTTGGAGGGCTAAATATAGGGGAATGGAAAAGCTGTATTATAGCTGTATTAAAGCTGTTTTATATATTGGAATAAGCGTGTGAGAGAAAAAGCCTGGAGCAAGATTTGCACCGTTTGACGTTTTGCACCTAGCCTCTTCTAACTGTAGGTGGAGGACAACCAGTTAACAGTAGAAAAAGAAAAAAAAAAGTAGAAGAAGCCCCTCCTTGTTTGTCCACTGTAAACATTATGAACTAAACGCGCACATAGCATCAAATGCCCTATGTGTACGCAGCTAAAATCTAGCTAAAAATCTAGCTAAAATCATAAACTATAGACGCAATTTAAATCAGATAGAAATTGTTAAAGCCACTCACTGGAAATGAGAAGTTCAACTTATTATATTGATGTCAATAAGTTTTAAAACCTGGAGGTAGTTTTTCAAAACCCCTGCTGGACTACGAACATTTTAATAAAGACTTAAATCATGAAAGGTTAGCTAACAAGGAGAAAGCTAACAAGTAAGCTAATGGAGGGGAAAAAAATAGGCAGCAGAGCTGAAGGACCATGCTATTACTATTAATGACCTACATACGACAGACAGCGGTGATTATTGTGATCGAGTGTCCTTCCCAGACCAACTTGTTTGTATCAAGGTTAGAGAAACTTTCTTGGAGGAAAAAAGATCTGCTGCTAAAGTGTCTCTGTGTTTTTTTTAAAGGTGTATGATCTTTACAACACCTCTAGAGAGGCCCCCCTTGTAAAAGCCTTTATCTTATTAATGGAAATAAATGCTGGTAGCAACCCCCCCTCCCCCTCCTCGTGCAATAAGACGTGTCTATTCTTGGCTAAAGTCTCCTTCATTAACGTTATCTCAAATAGGCCCCAGTCTGATGGCGAGGGAAGGCACGGAAAGCGTTTAAGCCGCTTCATCCAATTTCATTATTCCGTATGAAGCGGGGTATCAATGCTAACTTTGCAATGTCAGCACAGCAGACGACAGCCGAACATTTACAGTATACCAACTGGTCAGGTTCAGGCTGGTCCTGCTTTTGAGCCTAAATTCTTAATACTACCACATTTTGGGGATATTTTTTAACCATAAGAAAACATATAAACCCATCATTATTGATATTTTTTATTTTTTCCCCCTAACAGCAGCAACCTTGCTAACCGCATTCACTTAAAAGAAAGACTGTAAATCAAAATGACATGAAATAACGACAGAAATAGAAGGGTGGACCAAAAAAAAGAAAAAAAGAGGAAAGTGTGGACCATCAAATGATCTGGCCTCTCTCCAGGCACAATGACTCAGGGATGATGGCACAGTTACAGCTAATTAGGATCATAAACTGGAGAAATGTTTGCCCCGTGATGTGTGTGGCACTCCTACGCCATTGGCAGTACTTCATACGAGATTTGAGCTTTTCTTGATACCACATAAAAAGAAAAGCAACAATAAGCTGCCCTGGAATCTCATACAAATTGAAAGTGACTAATAATGACACGCTGGCTGTGATTCCTCTACTGAGTAACTTTCAGGTTCAGCTTTGTGAAATGTCATGATCAGGCCCAGATTAAGACTTTTTATTGGTATTCGATGGTAGTCAAAGCATTAGATGAAGTAAATATAGTAATAATAAATGTATGTTTTAAATAAAAAATATTTTAAGCTTTCCTAAGATGCCACATTTCTTTTTTCCTTCACAATTCAGCTGTTTTTTAAACTTTTTACTTTTAAAAACAAAATTATTTAAAAAAAACTTGTGCAATGACAAAAAAACAAGCAAACAGGAATTAAGAGGACACAAATGTACACTCAACACTTATGAATAATCATTTCAATACAGTAACCCTTTACTACTTCAAAGTTTTACTGATGAAAACCATTTTTAAATCTTCTAATTTTTTGCTTTTATTGAGATTTTGACATTTTTCAATATCAGAGAATGTAGAAATTATGATTAAAGAAGGATTAAATGATTCATTGACTTAACTGATAATTCTATTAAGATCCATATGATTCAGCCAGATCAGTCTGTCTGAAGCAAATTGTCAATTAAAGTGAGTTATACCATTAAAGAATTGTTTCAAAGTAAAATAGATTGATCATATTAATTATTTAGACTGAAACACGGTTTTATTATTATTATTGTAACTACAGCGGACCACACACGTGATGGTAGCAAAAAATGATCAACCATCATTACAGTCCAATGTGTGGGAACACTGAATTTTACAAAGACGCGACCATACGGTGTACAGCGTACACAGTAATGTTCTGTACAAAAATGTTCCGTTTATATTATTTTGATGTGAAGAACAACAGTGGCACAAGGCATCTGGAAATCTTCACCTGCACTGTTCAGTACCAGCTGTGAATTGTATCAAGAATCACAAATAAGATATGAATCAAACCGTTAAATCATATTTCTATATCCCTAATAAAAACTTACAAGTTGCCCCATAAGCTATTGGCAAAATATCATATTTGTTGAATACATTAAAAAAAAAAAATTGTTAAAACTTTTAAAACGTAACTTTTTTTAACATAAATATGAATAAAAACAAACAGACAGGAATATTACTTCAGAATAAATCAACCTAAACCTTAAAAAAACTTTCTATTTTTGCTCTCCATAAAATACATATTCTTTCAAAATTGGGATGTTATAAGACAACCCGGTCGCAGTAAAATGCGTACATATGCCACGACTTTGCACTCTGAAATACCGTGTATAATATACGCCAAACACGGTTTTTGCGTGCATATGATACGCAATGGTAGAGAATAGGTTGCGCCGGCGTACAATATACACGCTTTTTAGGTTTCGTTTTGATCACGTGGTCAGAAATCCTCCGGCTCTTTTCCAAATGATGTTGTTCCTGGTTAAGGTTAGAATTACGGTTATGGTTAGGGTTAGAAAAGCAAATTGTTCGTTTGTGGGGCTGTCTGTGATGCTCACGGCTCCACCAGGGGACGTGTCAATCGTGGAAAACACATTTAACAAGTTTAAGACCGCGCGTATTATATGCACGCAAAAACCGGTTTTGGCGTATATTATACACGGTATTTCCCAAATCGTGGCATATGTACGCATTTTACTGAGACTGGGCTCTATAAGATAACATTGGGCCATTAATAATATAAATGATTTGGGGGGCCGGATATAATTACCTGGCGGGCCGGATCTGGCCCCCGGGCCTCGACTTTGACACATGGGGTCTAAAGCCATTTGAGGAACTTTTTGAGCCCTGCTCTCATGTTATGTTACACTTGTCGTTAACTTTTGAAAATAGTTAATTTTTAGAGATGAACACACAAATAAAAAGAAAAGAAAGTCAAAAATTGTGATATCAACCGTATTCCAGTATAAACTGTATTAAATACCCTTTATGGCCTAAAATAACTGATGTAAACATGCAGGAAAACCATCTGGATGTTCTAGATTGTTGTGAAACAAATGAATTTCAAGATCTTGAAGCAAACCTACAAAACAAGACGACAAAAAAACTTTAGGAACTTTGAAATCCTAAACAAAGCGGGTTCCACATTCTTAGACGACTCAAACAATCCTCACAGCTCATCAGAACCGTGTTTCCAGCAGGATCAACCAGCTGTGTTCCTCTGTGTCCAGCACCACGTCAGAAACACTTGACAGTTGCCGCGAGGCGGCTTTGCTCTCTCTTTTACATCGCCGGCTCCCTCGTGTTGCGTTGTCTCGTGGACCGCAGACGCACAAACACTGACAGGAAGCGATAATGCTGCTGACTCGCTGCGCTACATCTCTGTTTATGAAGACTGACAGCTCCCTGCCAAACCCCAGCACACTGCACGTTTCACACACACACCAAACACGCACGCTCGTGCAAACAAATTGCCATACGGAGGCATCATCTGATACACTCCGGAACATAATTTCCACTGCAGCAGCACACACATTAGCACAGTGCCACACTCAGATGTCTCCCCTGAAGTAGTCATTGTTTTGAAAGCTGTTGAGGACAGATTGATGAAGTGTAACACATGACTAACTCAATTTAACTAAATGAAACCGTTTTGTTGTCATGGCAACAAGTTATTTGCAGAGTGAGTAATACCCTCGTCTTTTCAACTGTGGGAGTCATCAAACAAGAGCCAAATTAACTTTAAGTATCACCTTCTGAATGTTTTAAATCTACGTCTGTGCTTTGATGCTCCTGATGCAATTTCATGGACGACGTGACACAACCTTTGCGTTACTGACACACTTTCGGTGCAAGCTTAGTAGTTTTATCCAAGCCGGGCTCTACAGGGCTATCATGAGATTATTACTACCTACACTGATGCATTAAAGTTGGACGATCCCTGTTGCTTGGTCATTTTGTCAGCGGTCCTCAGGAGGCCACAGTCGGCTGAGCGCTCAGAGGACGACGTGTCCCGAAACACCAACCCCTCTCAGTCAGGAAGTGTCTATAAACGCACACAGCGCGGCGTGCCGCTTCCGCCGGCACCGACCTTCATTAACCTCATAAATGCCAGCGGTGTTCCTGTCGCGGCTCCTAATGCGGTTATCAGCACAAACACAAACAAACGTGACAGCAGCCTTTCAGGCCTGAAACTGAAGCTATAGATTGTTGAAACGCCTCTTGTTTTTTCTTTTTTCTTTTTGCATACATGCTGTGACATTGGGGTGTCCTGACGGGTAGAACCGGCACCAAGCAAACTCCCCCATCCTGCATGAGCCTCCATCCCTGCAGCGGGCGAGGCGGCTTTGGGAAAATGGGGCAATGTGAACAGTCTTTCTGTTTAACCTTGTTCCTGAACATTTCCTGATGTGTAGGTATGGTAAAAGTTTCTCAGATTATCATCTGTTCGTCTTTAAGCATACTAACACCGACACACAAAGATGGAAAGATGAGAACACCACTGAAGAAAAAGTAGACACACACCAGCAAGGATACATTCTGAAAATACCCTCGCCGTTTCAACTCAAACAAGAGCTTAATTAACTTGAGTATCACCTTCTGAATTTTTTGAAATTCGCAATGTTTTAAATCTACACCTGTGCTTTGATGTGTTGTGAAGGACTACAATGTGAAAAGTAAACCTGAACGTGTAACGGTTTATGCTAAAAAATGACTCGACTTAAAGACAACTGATTCTCTGAGGTTTTGTGTCTAACTTCAAATATTTTGTTGTAGTATTTTACTGTGAGACAGGTGTTCTTTCATTTGGAGGTTTGTTTTTGAAGTTGTGCTTGAACAATGTAGCAGTTTCTTTTATGTGATTTTACACTTGCTAGCTGCACATGCTTTACGGAGGTGCGGGGGAGCGCTGCAAGATGCAAATGAGACCCGAAGAACGCCTGTAAACACACAGAAATCCTGCATTTCCCCAAGACGAGCAAAGGGATCGTTCCCGGGACGGAAGAAGGTTTTCGAAGCCTAAAAGCTGCACATGGAAAGATTTGTTTTTTCCCTTTTTTTGAGGGCAATCTTCCTTTGATGCACTTTTAACCTTGGGGTCATGAGTGTTATTCATCTACGGCAGAAGCAAAATCCGCCTCAACGTCAGCTTCATCACTGAAATCTCCTTACAGTTCAATACGTTTTGGATTTCGTCACTGTGAGGCAGCAGTGAATCGATTGAACTGAAGGGGACGTCAGCTCCTCCACCTCTCCTTCAGACGGCCGGGGAGCACGTCTGATCAGGGGTTGGTGGGGGGGCAGCTGGAAGCTTTTGGCTGCCGTTTCGCCGAGAGCGAAGGCGCGAACTGTAACTGCCGCATGAATGATGTGGCACTCTGCCTCACATCCCCTTAACCGCAATCCGTAGGGAACCGCAAAGGAAATCAAATTAAGGAGGATTTGTAAATAAATCTCATGTTTTCAGGACTAATGGCACACTTTAACACATGCATGACAGGCATGAGCGACGTCCATCCAGATGTTCTCCGTACGGGCTGATTTCCCTTTGGGAGTGGACACACACAAAAACCACAACGCTGTGATTAATTAAGAGCACAGTCCCTGAATTTGCTCTCAGATTTCCAGGAATTTAGAGCAGGAACTGAGTGCTGTCACAAAGGAACCACGCCACAAATAAAACTCTGATCTGTAATCTGGGGTGATTTGTTTGCTCCAAACATTTACAAAATTAAAAAATATGTAAATAAAAAGGAGTTTGGCCAAAAAAGATTAAATAAAAGCAGCAGATTCAACCTTTTGCGCTCACACACAGGTTTTACTGAGTCCATCTAGAAATAATCTGCAGCCTTTTCGAGGGATTAAGCCCCCATGCCAGGCAAAAATCCCTCCGCGAC
>NC_050531.1:16805920-16850040 GCF_002922805.2 Oryzias melastigma
CTGATAAATTAGCTCCTAAAAAACAAAAAAAAAAAAAAGAAAAACTAGCCTGCCGGCTAATGTGTGCGCGTCTGTGTGCCACTCATATGCAATGCTTAATGTTGTGGAACCAATTCTGTCGTTTCCATTATGTAAATACATTTGCCTCAGCACTATATTTTATGTATTGTCTCCCTTGTCTCAATTACTTGGGCTATTAAAAATCAAGAGGTTATGGAAATGAGTCGCGGTCACCTGTTTGTGGTTTGATGACAACTGCAAAGTATTTATTTATTTTTTTGCTTTTGCAGTTGGAGTCGGACATGCGCTTCCAGCATTCATCCATATTCCAGGATGTGATGGAGCCGACATGCTGGCATCTTCAAGCATGAGCAGCACACGACTTATCATGAAAACTGCAAACAAACAGAGGAGCTGCTCATTTATTTAGATTTTCCCTCCTTTTAGAGGAAGAGCAGGATTTAAAGAGTTTCTGTTTGTGGTCTCATCCTTCAGTTTTAACCAACTTAGTGTTAATTAAAAGAAAAGAGGAAAAACGTGCATAGAATGAATGCTTTTATGAGTCTTTTAAAAATGTCATCCTTCCTTTTGGAGTGAAATGACAGAATGATTACAGAATGATTTATTCAAACTGTGTTTTTGAACTTTAAAAAGTGAAGGTTTTGCATCATCTGCAGTCTGCTGCTGATACAACAATGTGGGATGCAAGATATGAAGGATTAGTTTATTAATTATTTTAGGTTGAAATAGGCTGTTTTCATTAAAGCCAAACTAATTATTGAAGAATTTATAGTAATTTCATTTTCAAAAAAGCACAAAGAGAGAAAAATATACTAACAAAAATAGCTTGTGTGAGATTATTGTCTTGGCAGCTGATATACCAACTTTTTTCTATTGTTTTTTTTTTTTATTCCATTTTAGATCTAAAGATTGATAAAAAAAAAAAAAGCAGTTAATTCAAACTTTGGTCTTTTTTCCTTTTGTTTGGATGCAAGTTTTTTTTTTTTTTTGTAAATGATGACATAAAAAGTTAAAATTTAAAAAAATCTTTGTGAAAATGTCTATTTCCAATAGTATCAAATCCTGGCAATTGTTTCTCTATAACTGCATTATTGAGTATAAAAAGAAGAAAAAAAAGAGGTTGGTGGTTAAAAGAAGCATTCAACTTTTTGTTCATTTGCTCACACTAAACCTTTTTTTCTTATTTTTGTCTCCGGATCATTTTCTGACGGAGACGCGTCTGCGCCAACCGCTGCGCCGTGGATCCTCCGTGCGCACTGATGCGCGCCCGGCTTTGGAACGCAAAACCCGCGGCGCGGTCCAAGTGGCGTAAAGTTTTTACCTCTTCTCTTCGACCGTCTCCTCCGTCTCCGCTTCAGCTTCATCTTGTTCGCCTGGCCGCCCTGCGCACCTGCCGCGCGGCCGCCGTTCCCAAGTACGGATGCCATCTGCGCAGCCTCCGGAGCGACGCACGGGAACAACTTGGAGCCGCCGGCGCGCCTCTCCTTTGTGGTACTTTGTCTCGCTTCCCGCAGCCTCCGTCCAACGCAGCGTCCTCCGCTACGAGTAAACCCTTTTTATGATCCCCTCCACGCCGGGGAGGTGTGTGTGGTGAGGGGGGAGGAGGAGGAGAGGAGGTCGCGTCTGGCTGCTCCTCCTGTATCACCTCTGAAAGTCCAGCTCTGCGCGGCTGTGTGCGGAGCAGCTGCCGTCACTCCCGCGCCTCTCCGCCAGCTCTGCCGCACCTCTGCAGAAATTTAGGGGGGCATCAGCCACTTTGGACTCAATCATGCGGGACGTCTATCTATTTGCTGCCGAGATTTCTAATTAGGGTCCAATCGCGGCTGTTTGGGAGGTGTGACATCACCAGCGACACCCACCAGCTCACACCCCTCCTGCACCCTCAGCGCTCTGACTCGCTGGCATTTTTTTGTTCTTTTTTTGCCAGCAGTTTGCTCCACCTGAAGGATGCTGGAGATGATTCCTGCCTTGTTAGAGGGGTCAAAGGTCAGATGGGAAGGTTGTCTAGGTTACAACAGCTGATGGGATGCTCAGCCTGTCTTTTTAAGACCCACTCCGATAAAAAATGTGTCTTTAACATGTTATTGTGGAGTTTTTCTCACGATGGAGCACATACATGAAGAGAATTAAGCTTAAATATGCATTTATGAGTATTTCATCATTCATATCAGTGAATGAGGAGCAGATGAAAAAATGCTGTTGAAAAAAGTTTGTAATTACGTAGGAACTACATTCGGCGCGCCGCAAGCTCCCTGCTCTGCTCCACTATGATGCATCCATTTCCAGACAAGTAGATCCATGAACATCTTCATTTTTCCTCGTCCAAGTTAGGATCTGGCTCCAATATTAATCTGTTTTTGTTGCACCGGTAATATTAGGTTGAGAGAGGCTATGGGAAATTAAGTTCGACTTACTCCACACCAATAAAGCTGAAGGTGAATTTTCGATTAACTACTGCCACTCTGCAGAAACTACGTCCTTGAAAACTTTTTTTTTTTTTATAAAAGCAAAATAGTCATAATTGAAAGACTGCTGGAAACACTTTTAGAATATGTCAAAAGATGATTGGAGTGGGACCATTGACTGTTTATTCATTGGACAGATTAACCCCTCCCTTCTCATGTTCCAGACAGGAAGTACCTGCTGGTTCCAAGAAGTCAAAGACTTTCATTGAGAAATAGACAGTTGTTAGTAGTTACTTAGTCATTCTATTTGTCAGAATAACCATTCTTGCTCTGATACATTCTTCTTAACATATTCTAATAATTTCCTATTAAATACATTTTTTCCTCATCGGAAGTTATTGAAGTTATAAACTAACCAATCAGATGCTTCAGTAAAGCATGTGGTACCTGCTGGCTCCACCTCAAAAGTTTGACTGACTCCTGATTTGGCGACAGTAGTTCCTAAAAAAACGTGACCCAGACCAACTCTGACCAATCACTGTAGACAGGTTACAAAATGTCGGTGGTCGTATCAGGAAGCCATGGTGACAGCTTTGGCCTCATTTCAAAAGACATGGAGGTAATTCATTTTCTATGGGTGACGTCAATACACCTTGCTTTGTCCAGTGATTAATATACGTCTATGAATAGGACTAATTGATGAAAAACTTTTTCTGCCATTTTCTCGTTTAAGTTTAGTTGGAATTTAACTTCAAAACGACTCCAACTGGTTTAAAAAAAATTGAAAACTTAATCATCAAACCTACAAAAAATGTAAATTTTCTTATGTTTTATCCCTCAATCATTTGTTTTAGGTTTAGTTTTTTGGTAACCTTCAGGAGCACCAGAAAAATAACTATAATAAAGAAAAAAATAATAAACCTTGCAGCAAAGTTGTGACATTTTGACATTTTGGGGCGAAACCGCGGTGTCAAGGCTTTCAGAAAGCATTTGTGTTCCTCCTCGCTGCAGGTTAATGTGCCCCCCTCCCTCTCCTCTCACAGGCGTCTGCGGTAGAAGGTCAGGTGTGTTGGGAGGAGGCGCTGCAGGACGAACTCGAGAACTCCCCGCGGTGAATAAATGTGGATTCATATCAGCTTCTGGTTTATGTGCGTCTTTGAACAACAGATGCATACAACAACAAAAATCTCAAAAATGGTTGCTCCTGTTGTTGTTACCCCCCTCCCAGGTTCCTTAAAGACCTACTTTGATGAAATTGTGTTTTTGACATGTTCTTGTGGCACTTTGCTGATTATAGACATATATTAGGAAACACAAGCTAAAATTGCATTTCTGAATATTTCTTTGTTTAAATTGTTGTGACTGTCTAGAAATTGTGTCCCCTATTGGCAACCCTAGCTCAGGTCTAGGGAGAGAAATACAAAGAGGGACAATATCAAAAATTGGGCACCAATGACAATAAAAGAAACAGAGTTTATTAAAAAATGGAAATCCTGTGTCCTAAAATGAAAGAACAAAAATGAAATAATTAGTGCACTGTTTCAAACAAAAGGACAAACTAAAGGGAGGTTGAACCTTGGCCAAACATAAAGTAAGTCAGGGAGACTGCTGACCCAACCATGTCGATCATCAGAGTTCTAACTAAAACCTAAATATAATCAATAAATCAAATCTAATAAACAAAGCCTGCAAACTACCAAGGTCCAACCCAAAACTAAAATAACAAAACCCACAAGTCTAAGAGACAAAGACAACTAAACAAACCAGCACCACACCAATTAAAACCCAACCAGCTCCTCAGCATGCCGCTCGTCGTCCTGCCTGCCTTGGTGAGGCCTTCTCTGATTTAAGTGCCTGCAGGTGTTAGTTAAGATCATTTGCCCAACCTCCCAGGTGAGCAGAAGAGCAGGGTTTGTGGAAAAGGTCCAGCACAGAGGCAGCAGGATGTAACATTGTTGTTGTGTTGAAGAAAAGACACTAATGCTTCCACTTGTAGATTCATTGTCCAAGCTGGCATCTGGCTCAAAACGTACGGCTTAATAGCTCCAAGCTAACAGGCTAAGCTAACGGGGGAGCGTGTAAACAGAGAGATCTTAGCAATGGGAAGGGGGGCCGGGGTTATCAACAGTCCCGCCCATAATTCAGAAGTGAATTTCTAATGAACTACGGTCACCTTGCAGAAACTATGTTCTAAAAAACAACAAGTTTTTTGATTTTTTATTTTATTTAAAGACCACTGGGAACGCTTACAGTTTAAAAGATAATCAGAGTGGGGCTTTGAACTGAATAAAAACAAAATAATAAAATATATCCTGTAAAAACCAACACACTGCATGTTTAGACGGAAAAAGTGACTTTGAGGCTCTGCTCTTCAGTAGAGCCCGCCTCCTCCTCCGACCTCCACGCCTGGGGGAATGGAGGCGGCGAGGGTGGGGTGACGGGGCCGTACGCCAGGCTGCAGCCTGCCCTCAGGACGCCCACAAATATCCATGTAAATTGCAGTTTAAGAGAAATCAATAGAAGTGACAAGTTGCCAATGCCACTATCTGGGCTGTAATGAAGGTGCGCTGGTGGGGTGGGGGGGGGTGGGGGGGTGAGGTTGTTGCTGGAGCGTTCATAGATAACGGTGGAACGAGCGGGTGGAGGTGTGGGTCAGAGGCAGGAGCGTGAGCAGCAAGGTCAGTGGTTGGTGGAGTGTTGTCAAATGCCTGCTTTATTCTTTACGGGTCATTTACTGTCACCTTAAAGGAAAGATCAAGAGGCGACACTATATACCTCCATCCATACATGAAGCACTCTTTAAAACTGTATCCCTTCCTATAGAGGAGAAGGGTTGTTTCAGAACAAAAAATGTTGATGTAAGAAACTCAAAAAGTCGCTGATTTAAAGATAAATAGTTGGTTTCCGAGTTCTGACCTAGACTAAGTTCAGCAACTGCATTTTGATTTTTTTTTTCTTTTGTTAATTTTCCTCTTATTTTTCATTATGGTGCTGCTTTGTAGCATTACCAGGAACTCAAGGTTCAGCTAAGCAATAAAGACTAAAAATGAACTCTTTCACTGCATTTGCTTTCACAGAACTCTTACAAGAGAATACAAACGTCGTGCAGTTACAACAGCTGCTCATTTGGGGGTAGTAAAGTTAAAGTCCCATCAGTTGTCCCACTCCTGGGTGTGCAAAATTAGTTTCCTGGGTTTGATCAATGCCCTGGAGGAGCAGTAAGCTGCAGCTAAAGTCGTGCTCGGGAAGCATTCGGTGGTTCGACCAAGCCCAGAGTGAGGAGCAGGAATTGGCTTCTGTATTTTCTAGTCTCTAAGCACGTGAAGTTCTAGTCTCAGAGCATACACTCTACCGCTAGACTACTGTTGCTGCAAGAGGGCTAAAGCAATTAAAAGAAAAACAGCTGAAGAACATGCAAACTCCACACAATCAGGATTTGAACCAGGGCAGGGCCTTCTCATTGTGAGGTGCTACTGTGGCACCATGCAGTCCTTCTTTGCAGACAAAATCTAATAAATTTTTTGGAGCCAAATCACTACAAAATAACCATTTGGTACTTTAGGTCTCCAATCACTTCAATGTGAAACAGTCCAAATTCACAACAGAAATTGATACAAACTACTGCATGGCTCCATACATTTTTTTCTACATCTGCAGTGACATTACTGTTTCAACGTAACCACACTGGTGTTGAATTTTCATGAACACAATTTTATTTTGTCAGTGAAACCACAACTGACATTAAAGTGGATTGTCTTTTAACATTTTAACACTTGTAACTCTCCAACGCAATGATCATAAGTCCAATGGAAATGGTGCATATTGGTACAAAGCTGCTTTTAGCCACCTCAGGATCAGTAGGAATTCGTGTAAATGGTTGAATAGTTGTTTTAATTCAAAGAACGTCAAAACTGGAGCTATAGCTCCACTATGAAAGGGTTAATCAACAGGTGGTTATCAAATCATCAACTCCAGAGCAGCTACACCTGGAAGGTTCTTACAACCGTACCGTCTTTTAGAACATCCATCCATCCATTCATTTTCTTCTGCTCATTCAAGACCAGGTCCAGCTCCTCTGGGTGGACCCCGAGGCGTTCCCAAGCCACTCAAGAGACATAGTCTATCTAGCATGTCCTGGGTCTCCCCCGGGGCCTCTGCCCAGTGGGACATCCCCGGAACACCTCACCAGGGAGGCGTCCAGGAGGCATCTGGACCAAATGTCTTTTAGAAAATATTTTGGATTTCATTTCCAGTCGGTATTTTAACAACTGGAAAACTGTTTCAAGATCATTTCAATTTAAATGAATGGATGCTATCCCAACAGGGTTTGAATAAGCCCTATAGTTCTGCTGGGGGCTTGTCTGTGACATTGGTGAAGTCTAAACAGCTGTTGATTCTAAGCAGTCAGAATTTAGCAAAAGCATATTATTTTCCTGTTTTTGACTGTTATATGACGCCAATACTGTAGCGTCCCTCTTTCCCTCTGACCCACCAAGATGCCGCGGTGTAACCTGTCTTAAGTCTCATTATCTTGTGGTTACTGTAGGCAGTAACCCATGGTGTACAGTTTACACCAGCAATACTCAGCAACAGAAACACTTCCTAAACTTTGCTTTGTTTAGTCAATTTTTGATTCAGTGGTGAAGCTACTCTCCTTGATTCCATCTCATGCACCAGCCCATTTCTGAATTTTATAAGCCAAAATCCGTGTCAACCGGTTGATAGACGGAACCCAGGGAAAATAAACGCCTCTGTCTGGTGCGTTCAGTGAGCTCCGGACGTCAACAGAACCTCAGTCTGCTACAATACGTTATGCTTTTTTTCTACAATCTGCAACAAAACAAAGCAGTTTGTCAAAAAAATAGAATATCCGAAGAAATGATTAATTTGTAATTGATCAATTTAATTGTGGTATAAGTTAAGGGTCAGATTGTGCTCATGTTGAGGGTCATGAACAACGTTCAAATCAGCCATCGTCATTTGAGGACAAGGTGGCCCAGCTGCAGCTGCGCAGACGGCTGCATTTCAGTCACTCTGCAGTTAATGTCAGGTTAATCAGTGACCAGATGAGGAGACCAAGAGGTCTACATGGTAACAGAAAGATGCATGGGAAGGACTTTTATAAGAAAAAACATGTTTTCTTGTGATAAAGAAACAGTAGATGTCATTTTCACAATAAAACAGAGAAAACCAAAAAAACAAAAAACAAGTTGGGTGGGAAATTTTTGGCTTCCGAACAAACTTCTAAGTAATGGTTAAATGTTTTCTAAAAATAGGACCTGAATCAATTTGTTACACTGAAGGAGTTATGGATTAATTTAGTAAACATAAAGAAAATCACAATGAGAATAAATTTAGCTATATTTGCATAATAAAAGCAGTGCATCTTAAACAGATGCCATCAAAACATATAAAATACATTTAAACTTTGAAAGGAAAAACTCAAATCCCCCAAATTCTGCTTGTTTTCAATAAAATAACTAGGAGCTTGAAATGCATTAAAGGTCTATTCATAAAACTGACATCAAACTGGGAAGCCTGAATGTGGCCGCGGCGACGTACTCCCAGTTCCATGTGGAACGTTCCGGTACTCCTCTGTTTACTCAGCAGGCTGATTTCTCCAAACACTTAGCATTAGTTTGATGTCATATCTATGGATTAAAGAGCCAGATTTAAATTATGATTACGGCAAACACGTGGCAGCAGCCCCTCTTTTTTCTGTCATCAAATCAGACACCTGCAATCTTAGATAAGGAGGCCAATCAGTAAACTCCCCAGACACATTTATTTCCTGCTCTTTTGATTTTCTTTAAAAATATATATTTAAAAAAATACGGCTGGTGTTTCTTTTTTTTTACATCCTTTTATAATAACGCTGAAAATGTGGACTGAGCTCAGGTAAGACGGTTTCCATGGTAATACACGTGTTGCTCTAATCAAGATGCTGTAATTAACAGTTATTTTTGCCGAAGTCTTCTGATGAAGCAGAATGCGTCAACATCCAACTCCTGCGTTTTCTTCCTTTTTTTTTTTCTTTCGAAGGATCAAAATGTGTCGTTCTATGCTTTTATGGAAGAGTACGTTTGATGTGTTAGCAACTTTGTCCTTCATAGGCATAGAATGTTTGGAAAATTTCTTACAGCTTTACTAGGGAACAAATAAATGAAAGTACCATAAATATATTGTTTAATTTAAGTAAATCAAGAAATAAAATTGTTTCTGGTTTATGGAAATAATGGGAATATAGAGAGAGGAGCTGCTTATCAACTCTCCCAGCCAGGTTAAAGTAGAGGAGCAGAATCCCTCGGAGGGCTTCGTCATCAGTCCCTGCATGAAGACTGACTCTAAGCTTTTTTTATTTTTTTTTTAGGTGTGTGTGTGTTTGGGGCGGGGGGATTATGCGGCTGTGGCCTTATCAGGTGGGTGCTCGCGCTCCTCACAAGGCAGGTGACTGGGAAACGTACAAGCGCCTTCATCTCCCCTCCACAGCCGGTTCGCCCCTCAGAATTTAATCCGCGGCAGGCAGCGGCTCTCTCCTGCAATGACTCGGGGAGCAGCGGCCGAATGTGTGCTGCATGCACACCGAGCGAGGGGTGAGCGGGCTAACCACTCCGCGTTTTATGTTTAGATTTGAAGTGAATTTGTCAAAACCATAAAACAGTTGATATAAGTAATAAGTAAGAATATTTGGGCTGCTCGAAAAAAAAAAAAAAAGAAATAAATCCCTAATCTTTTACAATAAAGATTGTTTCTGCTGATAACATGTCACTCTTCCTATGAAGGTTTCAACATATCCTTTAAGTTCCACTCTGATCATTTTTTTATCCATTTTCAAAGCGTTCCCAGTTGTCTTTTAACTATAATTAAGCCGATTAGTTTTTAACCAAATTAAAAAACTTGTGTCGTTTTCTAGGACATAATTTCTGCAAAGCAGTAGTAGTTCAGTAGAGATTCGCCTCTGAGTTGTGGGTGGGGCCATTGGCATGGACCAACACCGCTGGCCTTCCCCGTTGCTGAGAGCTCTCTGTTTACACACTCTCTCGCTAGCTGTAAACTAAGCATCTGCTCCTGATTCACAACGATTTGAATAAAGAAATACTCAAATTCAATTTTAACCTTGTCTTCATATATGTCCTCCATTAAAAAAATGCCACAAGAGCTTGTTAAAAAACACCAAAAATACAATTTTCATTTTAATATTTGTCGTGGTAAACATTTTTTTTCCAGCTGTCATTGGAATTGTTGAATAGAGAATAATGTGAAGTAAATCATTGTTTTGATAAAATAGTTACAACATTGTCTGATTTTACTTTACTCAAGTCAGAAAAGCAAACAAAGTTTATTGCCACTGACTTTAAAAAAAAGGAGCAATGTTTGCATGATTTTATTATTTCTCAGAAACGAAAAAAAGTCAGTTTTTGGTTGCATTTCTACTGTTGTTTGCAAAATATTATGAAGGGGGCATCTGTATTTAAACTCTTATCAGGTTTCCAAAGAACTTAGTCTGTTGAAGAGGCTCATAGAAACTAAATCAAATTAAGGGACCTTTTTCCCCCTGTATGAAGTTGAAATTAAGCATTTTTAAAGGAAGTTGGATGTTCCGTCTCTTAGAAAAAAAGCTGCCAAACTGGTCAACAATTATAGAAAGGCAATTGAAACTAGTAAAAGTTTTTAGGAAGTTTAAAAGCAACCGGTAGTTATGAAACTAGCAAGGCTAAGTACTAAAGTGTCCACACTGAGACTTAACCATGTAATTTCTTTATTAAAGTCCTACTCTGTGTATTCTACTTTCTTTTCACATTTCTGCTTTTGAGTATTTTATCTAAATGTTAATAGTAAGCTTTATGCATTAATGTCCTTGTAAATGCTGCTGTTGGCACAGAGCTTCTCCTTAGTAGAATGGATAAACTTCAAACCAGAAACAAGAAACCAGACGTTAAGTCCATATTTAAGGGACAATGATATCTAAACCTAGTAAATCTCTAAAATTCTTGAATCTGACTGTCATTGTTTAACTATAATTTTCCTAAATGACTAACGTAAAATTAATAATTTTGCCCAACAGCCACCAACCATTTTTATGCTCTTTCATAGTACATAATCTTGCAAGTTGAAATTACCTGTCCAGAACAGGTGTATGCCATACATTATCATTCCCCTTTGTTTGAGCAGCACAAATATACAGGAGTCCTAGAATATAGCAGCAATACAATTTAAATCTATTTTTCTCTACGGAAAACTTATGCATGCAAAAGAAAATTCCAACAAAAAAAATTGGGTAGCAAGTAAAAGTTGGGTCCATAAAGCTGTTGAGCAACTCCGCCCTCTGCAACGTGGGTTTAAGCAAACACGTTTAATGAAAAGTCTTTGTAAATGTGAGTTTTGGGCCTCCACTCATTCTCACAGGTAGCTATATACATTTGAATCTTTGTCCTGCATGTTTACAGTAAGAGTGGGGTCATCTGGACCCCACTTTTTTTTCCAAGGATTTTTTATCTTCACTGGTGTCCGTGGCAGACATCAAATCCTGTCTACCTTTGTTCAACTTCGTCATGGGAGGGATCAATATAAGGGTCGGGTCATCTGGACCCCATTAAAGAGCACAACACTGCTCTACAAACCCATGACCATGCATTTAAGTTAAACCAGATCAAACTTTGACAAATCAGGGACTTATACTTGATAGTGATGTATTGATGGAGTCCCGTTCAATTCACACAGTAAATTGATCATGGAGGAGAAATGATTTATGGCGGTTTGTGCCCAACTGGAATCACATGACATCAAGGCTTTCATATATTGTAATAGAGCTGTAAAAGAAAAAGCCTGGAGCAGAATTTGAGAGATTTGCACCACTTCAACATTTTGCACCGAACCTCTTCCAACTGTAGGAGACAAACATGGAATAGTAAGCAGTAGAAAAAGAAGCCCCTCCTTGATTGCCAAGTGTAAACACCATGGGCTGAATGCGTCACCTTCCTGGTCTAAGCTTGACATTTCACTAATTTTACATTTTAAATAAAACACATTTTTTCATGTCCATTCAGATTACCTCCCATTATTCACGCACAAACTGCTCAAAAGTACAGCTTTTCCTTTTACCAAAAAAAGAAAAAAAAAATCATATTTACCACATCAATTCATTAGAAAGAATGATAGAAGGTTTTATTCATTTTGTTTAAAATCTGTTAAATTGCACACAGTTTAGTAATAAAATAAAAAGGTGCAACACTGAGCATGTGCAAAACTGATGATATTCTTGTTTTACAAAGTGAAATAATCAAAAAACAGGAAGGTGACTTTAGTGTTGACGGAAACCTGCAGGATCAAGAACACTTCTGGGACACATCAACACTCCAATTAGTCGATATTTCCTTTAGTGCAAAAAAACTCCAACATTTTAATGTAACCATAATGATTTCTTAGCTGCAACAAAGTGGTTTTAAATCTTGTTTCGTTTGATGTTAATGGAAAAAATGACAAACCGAATGAAACGTAAGAAGACAGCTGCGACAGGAACCTGATCCTACGGCCTTAAAAAATGCTTACAAGGCCTTCCCAGCGGCGGCAAGGACGCCAACAAATTGAAAGTGCGCTCCGGAGTGCTCGCACAGCGAAGGTGAGGGATGTCAGGTGTTGCGGCGAGCTGTGCCCCAATGCGACGTGCAAACTGTTACCAACACAAAGCACATTACTTGAAGGCTGCAAACTCTGAGCCCACATCTTTGCTCAAGGTTGGCAAACTTTAAAGTTGCTGCTGAAGAACGGCCACCAATAGGCCTTTTTTTCCCCCCACAGAACTTCTTTTCTCTCTTTCAACCTCAGCCCACCCCTCTTAAGTGACACCCATTAATCACGTTAGGTCTTTAGGAGTATTGTCTGCGGAGCGGCAGGTCTCAGCTGACCCCAGCATTTGGAGAGTGAAGATAAAGACGTTACTCTGATAGCTAGAATAGAACCCCTCCCATTTTTTTTCTGTGCAGGTCAGCCGAATATGAATATTATTATACATGAAAGAAGAGGAAAAACAATTGAGTTCCAACTTTAGGGGTTTAATGACAAAAAGACTCCAGGGTCTCTGAATTTCAAATACTGTAAGCAAAAAGGACCAAGTTTCATTTCTGATTATTTTGATACGTACAACTGCCAATGTCACTAAAAAATAAAATTATGAAAGTATAACACCATACTCTTATTTTTACTTCAGTCATTTTTGAGTCTCTCATCTCAAACCAAATATCTCCACGTTAATGAAAAAAAAAGGTAGCGATAAAAATTGCATTTAATATTGGATTCCTTCATTTCAGAGAGCATTGAATAGTATGGCGCTCTTTGTGAGTCTACATTCCAATCAAAATTTCCCCCTGAATAGAAACTAACATCATTGCCCTTAATGTCACGTAACATTATCAGCTCGGTGGTTTAGTACAATGAAGCCATTGTGTTCAGTGGTGAGGAGAGCTTATCAGTGAAAGACAGGAAAGGAGAAAGGGAAGGAGAATATGAATAGAATATAATGTGAGCGTTGGTTTCCAACTTCTTAACAGTGCTGATTTCGTGCACCTCATTCAAACAAATTTGAATGAAAAACATCTATTTTAGCTGCTGTCATAACATGCTAGGACAGGAGGGAGACATACCGTATGTTTTTAGTAAAAAGTTAAGGTTTTTTGCACCTAATAACCTACCGTAGTTTTTGGACCATAAGGCGCACAAATCTGTTGATTATCTCCCAAAATTGACACTGTGCCTTTTAATTCTGGTATTCCTTATGTGAGAATTCTGGTTGTGTTTACTGACCTGTAAGTGTTTTTTATAGAAGACTCAAAAATCTGTCAAACTGTTTCAGTGCATCTTTGGTAAACTGTGCTTGATGATTGTTGGAGCATTATGGGTGCTGTAGTCAGGAGTCTGGCTAAGTGATACGAAATGTGCTTCAACATAGTGACTGGAAATAGTGAGCGTTTTTTTTTTTTTTTTTTTTTTTTTTTATGTGTTGCAACTGAACAATGTTAAGAGAAAATGCCAACACAGTTTGATTCATCTGTTGTACTTTCTACAAAGGCTGCTTATTGCAGATAAATGAAGAAAACATGAATACCAAAACACTTGGCTATAAAAGCTTGCCATCAACTCCTCTACCAATAGCGTTTCCATGCTTATTCACATTTTATTTTTTGCAGTTTCACATATCCGCAGATTTTCGCACAAATGTTTATGTTACGCCTGGTTTACACTGGACGCGAAAGTGCTGCGAAGTGCAGCGGAATGGACGCCGCTTCTATTTGGTGCTCTTACTTTGGCGCAGTTCACACCAGACGTGAAACGCCGCGGCCGGCTGGTGTATTTTTTGCTCGGGCTGTGAATGATCTGCATGAATTCTGGCTGGAAGTTACGTCAAGACACATTAGAAAATCTGGTCAATTTTCAAAATGTAACCAAATTTTCAGAATAAAATACCACGATTGACAAATGCGATCATATTGTTACATCTAAACAGACAGTAAAGACGAAAATAAACACACAAACACACACAGAGACACTAATACACACACAGATCAACCTGGGCCGACTACGGACCCTGGGAGAGGTTTGGGTTTCGAATGAAAAAAAAAGCTCTAAATAACCACAGCTGAACAGAAATGCCTGTCGACTTGTGCAGAAAATGCGCGTCTTGTGTGAACTGAAGGTGAAGTGGATACCACGTGCACTCCGCCCACACACCGCTTCACAGAGCTTCCGTGTCTGGTGTGAACCAGGCGTTAGATATTTAATGCTCTCAATTACTTCAGTTTTGTACTTGGTTTCTTTGTGTCTTTATAATAGACTTCTATGTGAGGATAGCTGGAATAGAAAATAAAAATATAAACAGAAAAAAAAACTTTTAACAACTCTGTAAATTATTGTTATACATCTTATATTATGACTGACAAAGATGTTTAAAAAATATAATGTTTCCAGTTACACAATCAACAAATGTTGTCATTGCCCAGGTTACCACAAACACACGAGCAATCATTACAACTGCATGCTGTAATTTGCATAAGCCACAGGCTCCAAACTGTCTCAGCCTGCTTAAATTGTTGCCCCGTTTTTGTTATTATTCTGTTTAATAGAATTTAATGAAGCTCTTTGTCCAGTCCGGTGCATGAGCAGAAGGAATGAAGGAGAAGGGCCCTTCATTGAACTCTATTATTTTCACTCAAATCTTTAACAGAAAAACACATTTAGCTTCCTGTAGACAAGAAAACAATTTAATTTATGCCAAAGTTGGGTTTAAGAACAGCTTTGGAGCTACTTTCTTCATGCTGTTGGTAAAGATCCACTTATGCCAAATAGCTCCAGATATATAGTTATTTTTGATTATATATTGTGGAGCAAAAACTAGCAGAAAATAAGGATTTAACTCCTACAATCGAGAATTCTGTTCCTCACAGAGAGTTACTTCTTTGAGAAGCTCTTCTATCCTCCACTGTTTATCTTTATAAAACACATCTGTTCACAACTTTAAACTGTCAGACTGCAACCTCTCCATCATGGCTAAGACCAAAGAGCTGTCGAAGGACACCAGTGAAACAACTGACTTAAACTTTGTATGTGCAATTGTTTACTTCAGATTTCTATTTATAGTTTTAAGATTTCTTTAGTATGTATTAAATATCTTTAAAAAACGTGAATAAAAATACTAAAATGTGGATTTTTGTGTATTGTTTTAGTCTATCTGTAGAGTTTTGTGAATTTGTCATGTTTCATGTCCTGAACTTTGCTGAGCACATTTGGTAAGACTTGACCTTAGTTGAGATACACATTTATCTGTGAATAAACGATTGATCTCAGAGTTGAGAAATAAAAAAAAAGGATTCAAGTTTTTACACTAAACTCTGTTTGACTTTTTGTTTTCCCCGCTATTGTACTTGCCTCGTTCAGCTGAGCTTTTTTCATGCCGGCTCCTCTGATAGTTTGTGTTTTCACGCAGGTGGAGATTTATATCTGCACAGACAGATGGAGAAGACAGTTGCGAAGCTCCTGAAGGTAAAGATGCTTGCTGTGCCAGCTCTGATCAGCCTGAATTCTGCAGCCAGAGGGGAAGCGATGTTGGTTTTTGCTTTGCGAGTTGGAGCCACGGTGACAGGAACTTCTCCGACCTCGCCCTGAGCAAATTTTCCGGAACAAAACCTTTTGAAACTCCATCTAAAGATGTTGTTTTTTTCTGCATTTGTTGTGGAGACTGTATTATTCTAGAAAAAAATAAAGAAGAAATGAAATAAAAGTTATAGTTCTGTTTAAACAAAATAATAAAAATCCTGTTTTAACCACTACTTACGATGAGAATAAGATAACTCTTCACATAGTTTTTTACGAACAAATAAAAATATCTGAGTGTATTTTTGCTCAAAGTATCTATGGAGAGATTAGCAAACAGAATCTTTCAGTAGATCCTTGAGCATCTACTGCAGGAGTAACATCTCATCTCATGAATGATTAAGCCCATGAATAAAACCTCAGAAGGTTAAGAGGCTCAAACCCTAAAACTATTTCTTTTTGTTATGACAGCCCTATAGCAACTTTACCGTATATACTGCAACCCAGTTTACCTTCGTGTACTTTTCAATCAAAACTCGATGTGAATTCAAGAGGAATGGTAGCGGATTGATGGGGTTTAAAAAAAAAAAAGTTGCAAGTCCAGTATTTTTTGCCAACTTTTGGTTGCCTCTCTTTGTGTTGAAAGAATGTCACATTTAGTGATGATTAGTTTCTTTATAAGGCCAGCTGAGAGACGAAGCCTCTCCAGCATGTCCTCCGCCCTGTGGCACATGCCAACCTCCCCAGGGAGGTGTCCAGGAGGCAGATGCCCAAGCCACCTCAACTGGCTCCTCTCAATGTGGAGGAGAGGCGGCTCTACTCCGAGCTCTCTCTGGGATACTAAGCTCCTCACTCCATTTAAAAGAGAGCGCTCATCCACCCTATGGAGGAAGCTCATTCCGGCCGCTTGCAGGCGGGACCTTGTTCTTTCAGTCATAACCACTGATATATATTACAGGATTGGAAATCATGTGACATATGGCGTGACAGATGTGTGGCATTACAATGCGTTGAGTCTTCCCTAGCAATGAATGGAGGAGGTCCGAATAATTACAAAAAGAATCACAAAAGGGGATGCAGTGTTTTGCAATCAACTTCAAAAACCTTGACAACAAAATAATCCGATGGAGAGGAATCATCACATTCAGACACGATGCTCACTACTTTTCTTTCGTTTTTCTAAACACCAGATATGACGTCACCGATTTCACAAAGCGAAAATCGAATAAATAAGAACATTTCCCAATGTTTATTTATGATCCCACTGTGTTCTTATGGTGAAAATGTTGATGGTTCATTCAAATAATATATATAACTACATTTACCTTTATTTACCTACAATTGGAGCAATGGGGAGTAGCTGTATTCGTAGGAAATTAAATCAGATTTGGCCTAAAATTATTTTTTATTAAAATCTTTATCAGGAGCAGACAAAAACCTACTGTATGTAATGGAGCCAAAGACTACCTTCTCCACTCCCATTGAAAATCCTTTATTTGAAGACAAATAGATCTAATAATGTTTTCCTTTTCCTAATCTGGCAAAACTCCATGGCTGGATTGCTCCAAAATTACTAGCTATTTTTTTTTTTGTTGAGCCAGGCATTGTGAAGAGCTGAAAGCCAACGCTAGAGGGTGTTTAAAAATATATATATATATATATATATATTAAAAAATATAATATTTAAAATAAAAATAAAAAAATCATATTCAAATGTTAACTTTATTTACTCACTTTGGGGGTTTTGGATATTTTTCTGGGCGCAGTCATCCATCCCAGCTGTCCGTTCATGTGCTTTGTGACCATCACAAACACAATCCAGTTTCCCGCGCTTGTGTTGGCCTCCCGCTCTGACTTCGCACCTGTTGCTCGTTACACAATCAGCCGATCTATGAGCACTTCAAAGAGACTCGGAATTCCTGCTTGTTGCACCACAATCTGCAAATAAAATTATACCAGGAAGTCTGTTGAGAAAAATAGCACTTTTGAGGCAAGGAGGAACTAGCCAGGTGCTTCAGCCCCTTTAGCCCCTCTTCCATGCTTCCAACTGGGCCTCATACATGATCATTCATGATCTGAATTAGGTTTTTAAAGCCAAAAGGGATTCAACAGAGTACAAAAATGCTACTTTTCCCAAAAACCCAGCAGTTGTGGCGTGGGGTCATATTTGTTGTGATGTTTGCAGGTGCTCAAGCGAGAGCACAAAGCTGCTGCTTTAATTAATTTCCCCCCCGTCTTTGTTCCCGCGGAGTGGCAGCATATGCTGCACTCTGTTTTGGCAAATCCTCCATAATCCAGAACAGCGTGGGATTTATGATCGCAGCAGATGAGGTTTTGATGATGATGAGGTCGCTGATGGCCGTCAGCGGCGGAGAGTCTTGACTCTACGGCGCTGCAATGTGAGAGTAAGGGGAGGGGGGGTCACTCGGATCTTCTGCCAGCGCTGGCCATTTCATTACACCAACAGATGGCGGCTGGGATTTTATCACTAAAACATCCTTCTGTTGAGTTTTTTTCATGGAAAAAAAACCAAAAAAATACTTTCAACTCACGTCCTTTGTTGCGTTTTTTAAGGATAAAATTATTTTTAAAGGAAAACAGCGACTGAAACATTATATTACTCCAGATTAAAAGGGATTATGAATACTTTCGCCGCTTTTTCTTAGTAACTGAAGGTCAAAAAAGGGTTTTAAATCCCCCCATCATCAAATGTTTTTATTTGATGACCTGGGATGTGGGATCACAGCTCTTTTCCCAACAGTTGCAGCACCAACCGGTACTGATTACAAGCCCCCACTGACATGGGGCTGCACTTTTTCCCTTCCCAGGATGCCTCCGCATGAATAGGGAGTAATCAATCTTTGATCCAATCAGAGGTGGATGCCTCTGTGACTGACAGAGGTCTCTGTGGGCTTCTGATGAGGCCAAGAGTTAAAGGGCTCCCAGGAGACCAGACGCTGAACGGCGGCCATTGGCTAAAGTGAACAAGGCCTTCATGCCTGTCTATCGTGGATCATTCATTAGAGGAAGAAAGATCACTTTAGCAATGCATGTTCGCAAGTGTCCTGGACAGAGAAGCCTGCTTTTGGGTTGACATGGGTTTGTGTTGATTTTTCATTGACAGTGGACGCATGGAGGCGATGCAGCCTGTGGGAACGCGTCTTAAAGGGGCCATACTGTGATTTTCTTAAGCATTTCAGAGTGAACTATACCCCTATATATAATCATATATTACCTATTTATGAAAAATTAGGTTGTCATGGCCATGGCTACACTGGTTCACAACAGAAATACACTCGACGTCTGCCCAACAGAGGGGGGCGGGGCTCTTAAAGGAGCCCCACATCTAACAAACACCTTTTTGAGCTTGAACTTATTGAAGACAGGGCACAGTTGGAAGATATATGGTATTGTTCATCTAAAATGAAAGTTTTTTTGCTGATTACCCCTAACTCTGTGGAGAAATTGGGTGTTAGACCGGAGACGGTGCTGGTAGAGCAAACTCTTCCGGGAGGGGGAGGGTCGAAATAATGCATTGTGGTAAAACGGTGTCCTGCCAGCTATTTGTTATCTGTTGTCCACTAAAAGGTGTTAAAAATATTATAGAAGACATAACAGCACAGATCATACTAAGGAGGAGTGGCATATTAAAATTCAACTGAATGTTAAGGACAACCCCCAACTACCTGTTTTCGTACAGTCTCGGCGTTCGCCTTCATGTCAGGCGCCTTTCCCCGCCCCGCCTGCAGTGTCATCGACGATGCAGGCAAGGCGCTGGGCGATCTCAAACACACCTATTAGTTGGAAATTATGACATGGGACTTCTGAAATGACGTGGAAGCCAATTGTAATACCTCATTTCAACCTGTAGGAGACAGCACACAGACAATTTTAGATCTTTATTTTAAGAATCATACAAGTTTATTTTACTTTATCAATAATTTTTTAAGGACCAACAGTCAGGACGTTTAAAGCCCCATAGAAAAACCACACACAAAAAAAAGTTGATTCTGGATTTGTCACCCTTTAAAGACCCAGTCCCTGGAAAAATGTATTTTTGGTGTTTTTACATGTTCTTGTGGCTTTTTTTTTTTTGTGATGATATAGAACATATATAAAGAAAAATAAGCTTAAAATTGTTTTTCAGAGTAATATTTTAGTAAAATTGGTGTTATTCTGACTGGAGCAGATGAAAAAACTGAAAAATAGATCATTTGTGAGAGCGGGAAAGTTAGAACATTATGTTGGAGAAAGGAACTTTTCTAAGCTTATGTTTAACAGCCCTCATGCTTGTTGCAAGCAAGGAGATGGTATCTTATCATTTTAGTTTTACTCTTTTTTTCTTGTATTGTATTTTAAGCTATTAATAAAGTCAACAAAAATGATCAACTTCAGTACCCAAAAAAACCCAACAAAAAAACATTTAAACTAAAAAAAAAAAAAAAAGATTTGCTTGTATTGCAATCATGAAATATTTCCTTTTTAAATATAAATTTTCACCATATTTATATAACTACCTGTTCTCAGCTAGATAAAAAAAAATAATTTCATTTTAAGTTTCTTTAATCTTTTTATTTTAAATATCAATCCTTTAATATTTAGATTAAATGTCTATTTATATTTTTATGTAAGCACTTCAAATCTATATGCAAGAAATGTGCATATAAATAAACCTGTCATGTTCTGCCTGTAATTCATACTTTCTTTTTGTCATTTTCTAGGACATAGTTTCTGCAGAGTGGCAGTGGTTCATTAGAAATTTACCTCTGGGTTGTGAGTTGGGCTGTTGCTGTGGAGCATAAAATTGGAATTTATTTTTCAATTGAATACATTTGAGCGTCCTAACATCAAATTCTTAGATCCTGCAATAAAATGTTCAACCTTTCTCTGCACTCACCGGGGTGTTTGGTTGTTTATAATGACGCCATTTGTTTAGCTTTCATTCAAATTTCAATGTAAAAATGTCAAAAATGTTATTAGCTTTGAAATAAAATTAAAAAAAAAATAATTTTTTTATTTTACTTTAGAATTATTTCTTTAAATATGGCTAAAGAGGTTTATCTGGTTATTTTTCATATGATTTTGACCTTGTCCTTGTATTATTATTGAATGTATACATTTTCATTTTACACATTTAATCTTCCAACAAAACCTTTTTTATGTCAATTTTTGCAGTTTTTGCTTTAAAAATTGACTAAACTTTTTACTCAAAAAATTTTTTTTGTGCAGTTTCAGGTTTATTGTGTAATAAACAAAAATATCTGTGAAAAGAAAGAAGCGAAAAAAAGATGGATATTAAACTTTTCCACAAAAAAGATAAACTATTAGAGAAAACTGTCAAAAACCAGAGTACTGAGGGTTGAGTACTCCTGGAGCTTTTTCCAAGACGTGTGAGGATAAAAGTGAACAGTAGATGGTGGTAGTAAACGTTCTTCCACACAGCTGGAGCAGCAGATGTTTCCTGACAGAACATACCTGTTATGTACCAGTACGATCGAGTCTATGTTGAAAGGAGGTTTTGAGGACTCAGTCCTGCTCCTCTCAGTGTTTCCCCCCAGATAAAAAAAAAAGAAAAAGAAAAAGACCAAGAGTCACTGCTTTCCCGTGACTCTGACGGGGGAAACTTGGGCGCTGTGTTTTGACAAAACGCAGGAAGTGAGAGACAGAGCTGCTAAATCCCCCCCAAGCTAAGCTCATCACCTCGTCCTCCTCTAAGGCTCTTGTCTTTCATCAGACCGTGTTTGAAGTCTCAAGCTTCTCCTCCCTACACTAAACCACACACTGAGGTGAGCAGCAGCTGATATTAGATTCCCGTCGGACCAGCAGGCCTATGAGAGCTGGAGGAAAAAGGAGACTTTAGCTTCATTGGGCAGGCAAGGCGTGAACGCACATGGGTGGAGTTTGCTCTTCTGTGGAGGGAAAAGGCAGCGCTCGGAGAGCGTGATGACACTGAAGGGAGGCGACTAAAACCTGTCAATGCAAACGAAAGCTGGCAGATCAATAAGAGTGTGAAGTAAAGCCTGTCAGAGACTTTACTGTAGAAGCAGCAGATTCTCAATAAAAACAAAGGCTGGAAATGGAGCGTGACAAAACACACATACACTGGATTTGTCCGATTTTTTGTCTTAACATAAATCTGTCCTGAGATGAAGATGCTTGGTGGCAAAAGTCAGGTTTTACATCTGAGCAGTACTCTTTTCACAGACAACATGCTGAGCAGTGTAGGTAAGAGGATGGGACCCAAGTAGAGTCTGTAATACTTTGCTGACAAAATACACTTAAAAGATCCCTGTAGTGGAGATTAGGATTGGTCAACGAAGTTTGGTTCCAAGTAGAAACCGTTATGATTTACGCGGTTCTACCGAAACTGAAAGAAGCTGTGGCAATTGGTTCCTCATTTCAGTGCTAATTTTTGGTGAACGTCTGTTTTTTTAGGACATGTCAATCACTTCTACTCTGTTTAATACTTTTAAGTTCTAGACAATCCTTCTGCCTTTCCTACAATAGTTGACTGGCTCATATAAGACCAGTGACAGGTTGAGCACGCGCTTGGAAGTCACAGAAGTTTGACAGGTCTGTGCATCGCATCAGCCAACCAGGAACTCAGCTTTGGGCATGTGACGTTTTCAGTGACCCGATCAGAGGGTAAAATAATGATCCAAAATGAGAGTTTTGTCCTGTCGCAGCACGGCAGTTTTCTCCCAGACGTCAGTGGAGCTCGTTTGCTGACAAACAGCCTCTGCGGGGAGCCGAGGCAGCCTGCTCGGTCTCCTGAACTGTGATATTTTACTTATTTTCGTCGAGACAATAATAAAAAAGGTCCCTTTTGTTTCCCCCTCTGGGATTCATGTGGGACAACCTTCAAACTCAGTCACAGAGACATAGAAACACCGGAAGCGGCTGTCATCTAGACACATTAAAACTCTGGTAACCCCTCAAATTAGCTCCGTTTCGCTCTGTCCCCTCCGTGAGAGGGCTGCATGTATTGCGGCCATCAGATCAAAGTTCGTCTTCCACCTTATTTATTAAAATGAAAGATTGCTTTTGTGTAAAACTACAAATAAATGCTGTATTATCTCTTTAATTGGATAAAATATCAGTTCCAAAATATAAGAAAAAGTTAAAGTTCATTTTAGACAGAATTTTATCAGGTTGATCTCACAGCTGAAGAGCAGTACGCTTAAGGATGTTCGTCGGTTCTAGAAGATTAACTGCATTAACAGTAACTCTAGGACATGTTTATAACACACTTAACATGAGTGAAAGTGTTGACAGTTCCTGTACCTCCCAAACTTGTTAGTAACGTGTATAATAAAACACAGTTCAACACCGCTTCACTTTAGCTGTGTTAGCATCTTTTCATTTTAAATACGCTCAAGTGAACCCTGGTCCAGAACTGTTGTCAGAACTTATCTTTTCAGGTTGTCCGGGTTCGTTTCCATTCGGACCGAGCTCTGGTTCACTTTAGGTTTCCTCAGCCTGATTAGACTCCATGCTCAGAGAAGAACAACTGAACCAAAACGACAAGATGTCTCTGCCGTATGAAAATAGCAGAACGTAAAAAGTTGTTTTTGGTCAAAAAGCTTTTATTTCTAAGCTGGTTTGAGCATTGGCTGGTAGAGATCGTGTAAATTATCCAGCTGGACAGGCTGAGGTTCTGCAGATCAGGTTCAAAGAACAATTTCAACATCGTTTGGAAACCCTTTCTAGCCCACTACACTAAAACTTGAACTAAAACACTAAGGAACAGGACTCTATGGGGACAGGTGCTGGATCTGGCACACTTTTGCATTTCTCCCCCCCTGTATAAATTGTATCTGACTGCAACATTCATTTTGGGAAGCTCATTGTAGTTTTTTTTTTTTTTTTTTTTTTATCCTGTTTTTCTCTTTTTTTTGTTGCAGTGCTTTATACCATTTGCTCACTTAAACACAAAAATAAAATATAAATATAAAAACACAAATATAAATATAATATAAATAAAATATAAATATTTAAAAAAAATGTTTAGTAAAGCAGTCTTTAAGAATCCAGATTATTAATCACTCAGTTTTATTTTTTATTTTTCCCATCCTACCATAAAATTCTAATCAGACTTTTCTATTCTCAGAAGATTTCAAAACAGTCCCAACAAAAAGGGCTCATGCTAATTCATGATATCCCGCCTACAGCTGTAATGTATGTATACAAAAGAACAGGCCCGGGAGCGACTCCACGCAAGCCTTTGAATTGTCAGAGCAGAGGGATGCTAAAGTAGCAGAGGGATTCTTCTTTGCCTCTTTAGATGGAATTGATTTCCTCTAAGACGACTGTTGTTTTTTAATTAAAACACTGAACTGGCTAATTGTGAAATTGATTCAGGTTGTTTTTCACTGTGTGAGGCAATATACTGGTGCCCTCGGTGCCTCTATATTTATCAGCAAAAGTGAAGCAGCTTGCACTTTGCCTGTCTCGCTCTTTCTAATTCCTGTACCGCACGCAGGCAGTTTAGAGCATTTAATGCTGTAATCCGGCGACTCTTCAGAATGTTTTGGAAGTTTTTCAGCGAGCTATAAGTGACAGTGTGAGAGTATTTAACTCACAGCGAAACCCTGTAAGCTCATCCCCCAAAGTAGTTTGAAAGTCTGCGTCAACAACAGGATTAAGCACGAGTGCTTCAAACTTTTCAGGCGTCTTGTTGCTAGTTGGGAGCAACTGAGCTATCACTGGATGTAAAGTCAATATATTCATAGAAAATGTGATATTTCCTTCTTCTGCCATTATGATTAACGTCATGCTTAAGATGAATTTTGCCTCTGAAAAATCCAGGGATAACACTCTGTGTTGGTTTTTCTTGAATGGCTAATGTCACCGATTGAGGTTTTGTATTTTAGTAAGACGTTTTCATAATCCAAATTAATGTTTTATTCATTCCCATAACTTTCCTGAGTTTAATTCCACAAGTTGGGGTGGCTGTGGTGCAGAGATAGAGTGGTCAACGTTGGATCGCAAGGTCACAAGTTTGGTTCCTACCATGTGTCAACGTGTCCTTGGGCAAGACACTGAACCCCATGCTGTTTCTTGTAAGGCAGCATCAGTGTGGGAACGAGTGAATAAGTCAGTGACTATAACGCACTTTGAGCTTTAATCAAGGTGGAAAAAGTACCTCATAAGTTCACACCATTTGCCTAGTTTGCAAACACGCAAAAGAAGTTAAATTGTATTTTTTTTTTTACTGAAAAATATATTTTTTATTCATTGTTTAACATCCCCAAACTGGGTCACATGATCACAAAGGCCAGATTTGTTCAGTTACAGTTCTTCAGGATGCACCAGCCCTATTGGTTGATCTTAAAATCAGTCAAAGTCTTACAGCAACATCAGCTCCTGCTCTGTGAGAACAGAAAGCTCAGAACAATAAAATACCTGCAAAAGCCACAGAGTGTTTAGTTAAAACCTCTTACCCTGTTCCCATTGATTCTCTATGATGTTCCAAAACTCTATTGCTGTAATATACTTTTAGCCTCCGGGGAACGCTGTTAACACTTTCTTTGCTGGTGGATATGGGTGAAACAACCCCCAAGTGTTGTGTTAGAAATTTCCAAGAGCCTTCACAGTCACTTCCTAAGCTTTTAGCGGCCTTTTTTCTTTTTTTTTTTTTTTTTTACTTGTCCTGTCCAACAGCTGAGCCGACAGATGCGGGCTAAGATGCTTTAGCGCCCTTTTTCATCTAGCCAAGATGGAGCAACAACGACCGCGGCAAATGGATAAAGTCAAAGAGCAGCTCCACGTCTCTGATTAGAATCCCAGTTTGATGTTGTCATTGGAAGAAAGTTTGTTTTAGCTTGCTTTTGATTTTCAATTAAAATTGGTCAGTGGGTTCTTGCTGTTAAAGGTTTGTAGACAAATTGTTACTTATGTTAAATCTTGCGTATCCTTATCCATACTAATGTGTGTTAACCAAATGAACACAGAATCAGAATAAATAGTTTAAACTATATTCTTTATTTTCTCCTTTTGTTTCATGACATGCAAAAAAAATATTGTATTTGGCCCGCGGAGGATCCAATTTAGATTTTGGGCCTTTTAGCGAAAATCTTTGGGCACTCCTGCTTCATGGATACCAGACAACACAAAAGCCGACAGTACCCATACGAGTTAACCGCTTTATGTGTCCATCTGACTACATTTTTAACCACTGGTGCTCATTTCACAGAAAATCAGCACACTGTTTAACAACTGTGTAACTTTTATTTGACTATCTTTAGTTTCAAGCAACGCTGACATTGGACTCTGCAACAGCCACTTCCAACAAAAGTCTAAGACCCAATCTGAACTCTTCCCTTTTCCCTTTCCCAATGTTTAGCCCTCCAAATGGAGAGGTATGGAAAAATAGTGTCTCAGATGTTGGACGTCACTTTCGCTCGATGACGTCACCAATAGTCGCCAGTCAGCTAGCGTTAGCACGGACTTCCAGTGCTCAATTATACATAACTTTGGGTTTATAACTTTAAAAAGGTCAATCTACAATAAAAAGTCATTACTTACATTTAAATGTAAACTTCTGTGCATCAGTGTGCATCAACATGAGGAAAAGCTCTTCTCCTCTGCGGCACAGAGCGACGTAGAACCCCCTTGCGATGGAGGGGTATGTCTCCCTCCGCTTTGGGGCAAGGGTATTAAAAATATACTTTGGACACCACTTGCACTTCACAAGTCCCTTCAAATGGAGGAGTAGGGAGAAGGGAAGAAGTTGGATTGGGTGCATTTCAGGCTTCCTTGTTCAAAACTTTCACGTTCGCGTGTCACTTCCCAAGTTTTTAAGTCCATTTCGGCTCTACATACAAAATGAGCAGAATCTGAACCCATGTGGAAAGTTAAACCTTGACTTTTGACCAATCAGAGACTTTATTTTGGTACATTAAAAAGTGTTATCCACCTCTCATACTGACTGTAATCCTTGTGGGTTATATCCTGGTTTGGGGTAGGACACAGGTGATAAAACACAGAACAACTGTTTCTAAAAAGTAAAAAGGTCATCTGAAAATTATAGCTTGGGTCTTTATTTAAAAACACACTTGAAGAATGATAAAAATCAAACAATTTCTTTTACAACACATCACATGTGTGTATATAGCATATATCTTTCATGGGCACCACATTCTTCTCTCTCCGTTAGTACTTGCTGCGCTGATTAAACGTATAGAAACCGTTGCACATTCTAATTCCTGATTTAAATACTGCTATTTGCACCTGCTATCTATCCATCACTCCAAGTTTTCTACTTATAAGTCCTACTTCAACATCACTTATCTATCAGCCCATGCATGCAATGTTACGTTCTTTCTTGGGGATTTTTTCAAATTCGGTTTGAGGGGTTGACCAGCGAATCACCTGATGTCATTGTGTTTTGTAGTGTAATCTATTTTACTACACAGATGTTTCTACAAGAACTCTGCTGCTTCATTTACTGTTTTTAACGTTTGATCAAAACACTTACATTGAAAAGGTATCATCTAACGTCTGAAACAACCAGGACAACATAATAACATTCTAAGTTTGCGGCATAAACAATTTCCTACTTCCTTTAGTTTTTCCCTCAGTGTTAAACTAGGGGCTGTCCATTGTTTTGCTGCAGGGTCTTGGCCAGCATCAAAGCATAAAAAAAATAGCTTGAATCTTACTTTAATTTATCCCTCCCTAGAGTGTGATTTATTCCCCTCAGCAGTTTCTTTGTTAACTTTGGCCCAGTTTAAATGTACTTACTGGTCCCTGAAGCAGCTGTTTTCACACAGGCCAAAAATTAAACATGTCACCTCGTGTCTACACCGCATTAGTCCTCATTTTTCTATTAGCTATGTCCCAATTTAGCGGCAGCATAATGTGTAAACTGATTCTGAAGATGGAATGAATCTACATGGAAACTTTTTATTAGGACTACAAGTGCATCCATAAAGAAAGTGACAATGATAGCTGGGGGATTGTTGAGTTGTTTGGTCGTATACCATGTGTTTTATCCTATATTTACTTTCATATCTTACAAGAATGAAAGAAATCATATAAGGAAACCAAAAATCTCCCCAAACACAGCAAGTCACTCATAAAGCTGATGGTCTGCTGCTTTGAGGAGTCACGCCAAAATGGTTAGACAGTTTCATCAAGAGACGCGCCGCTTATCGTGGTTCTAAATCTGTTGGGAAATTAATTCCCCAGTTTCTTAGTCCCACACTTTCCAATTAATCAGGCCCCTCTCAGCTCAGAGTGACACGGGTTTAGAGGAGTGTCAAAGAGACAAGCTTATTTATTCTTGACAAATGTTTTTATGGCCTCAATCAGCTGTCCACTCTCCTGTAGTGAGGAGTATTTACAACACGGATTATTTAGTCCCTTTAGGAAGGGTTGGTAAATCATGTTTATGAGGGGATAAACTCCTCTCCTCGACCACTTTTTGTCCAGAGGTCAATAGATTGGCAAAAAGATTAAAAAAAACCCCATGAAAATCCTGTTCTGGTCTTTTAAACGTGTTCTTGTAGCATGTTTTTCTCATAATGGAGGACATATTTAAAGAAAATTATGATTAAGAATATATTTAGTTCTGTTTTTTAAGCAGATGAAAACATGCCGTTTGAAAATCCTTGTGACATTCAAACGTTCCTCCTCCTACTTCCTTTCAAGCAATCTTTAATTTGATGCCTAACTATTCCATGTTTGACATGACTTTGTATGGATGTAAACCTCTGTTGATTGTTTATGTATTATTCTTGCTTTGATTGCTTGAAATAAACCATTTTAATCTTGTCTAAACATCTTTTTTCCTCATCTGAGCTGGCATCTCAAAGACCATGTCCAAATTCCTTTCCTACTCGGTATAAAGTGTGCTCGCCATTTTGTAGTATTGTCTGATTCTACAATTCCATACTGAGTGCACTAGAAATTTCCCAGATTTCTTTGTGAAATACTGGCCCACATTGATGCTCACTATATTAGTAAATACAGACCACAATGCATTGCAGTCGAACAATTTTTGAAAAAAAAAACATGTTTAAATATGATATTTTAATAAACCATTCACATTCTCATCCTCAGAACACACTAAGTCATAAATAGATGTTGTAAAATGTTTGTATTGATTAATTAGAAGACCACTGGGAACATTTTGAAAAAAAAAAGATGATCAAAATGGAACTTTAAAAGGGTCTGTTAGCAAATGAAAAAGTTTTTTCTTTATTTTTTTACTGTATAAGTTCATGCACCATTGTCAAGCGGTGTTATCGTGGCGTGCAAAAGGTTTTTAATTTCGGGTGACCGGGCGAGTTTTCTGCCACTTTTACACGCCAACAATGCCAGCTGCAAATCATGTGCGGCATGACTGAGTTAACACTGAGATTTCATTCCAAACAAAGAAAAAAAAACCCACGCAAGCCCACAAATCTCAGCGTGGAGAGGAAATCGTTCTCACCTAAATCCCAGCGAGACTAAAAAGGCTTCGGGGATTACAGCGAGCGCTCACTTAGCTTTAATCAAAGTGCAAAGCTGTGCAGGCTGCTGTTGTCCTTGTCAGGCATTTAAGAAAGGAAGCCAGGTTGGAGCCGAGCCGCAGCACTTAGTTAATCAGACTGGAGAGTAATTACATGTTGTACTCGCAATATCAACATTTATCTTGTTCTGCTCTCTCTGTTTGTTTCCCCCTCATGCACCTCGTGCATTTGAAACCAGGGCAGCCAAGAATACTCTCTGCGCTGCTGCATCAATTTAGCCTGCCTGTGCTTTGGGGGCGCATTTGTTTAAAGTGTTTTTGAGCTTTCCTTGTAATCTTGGAGCTCTGCACGCCTGTGATCTCCACAGAGGGGTGTGTTTCTGCATCAAACGCTCCAACGCGGCGTATTTATGCATGATCCCCGTCCTTTTTTTATGTCTCGCTCGGCTCCTTCCTACCTCGACATCATTACTATCTGCTCTCATCCCTTCACACCTCTTGTTGTTCCCTTTGGGATGTGACTCGTGCTCTTTGAGTGCGGGGCAAAGGTAACACGGGGAAGAGGAGGCAGCGCTTTTCTTTGTTTTTCCCAGGAGTGGGAAAAAGACAAAAGAAAGCCCTGAGGCTGTCTGTCAGGCATGAAAACCAGAGGAAAAAGGTAAATATGGATTACTGCAGAGCAGCAGCAGGTGCTAGAATGAGCAAAAAAATGGATATGAAAATCAGAGGTATTCTAAAGTTACCCTCAATGAAAGGCGTAACATTTGTAGTTACTAATGAGAAAGGCAGCTAAAAACGGATGCAACAACTCTAGAGTCAGTTGAGGTAAAATCAGGAGTGACGCAAACTTAAGAAATCTGACACATTTTCCTAGGTTTAGCTACACAACTTCCTTTTTTATATATATTTTTTGGGGGGGAAAAGAGGAATTAAAACAACTGAATATAGGAAAGTAATTTAAATTTACAAGTTGCTCGGTTGTTTTAAAACTATACAAATGTGTCACCCACCTGGGGACATTTCTCCTCTGACATTATTTTAAAGAAAAATCTTTAAATATATTTTTTTAATCTATTCTGATAAATCACATGTACCTTTACTGAAAATATACATTTTTTCTTTTTTTTTTTTTTACTTTTAACACCACTTTTTTCAGCTGTTTAGTTAAATTTAAGTTAATACGCCTGTTTTCTTTTTATTAGTTTAGTTTTATTATTTTTTTTTTTTTCATTTCCGGAAATAAAAAGCTTGAAAGAAAACATGAATTAATTTCTGCAACAACAGAGTTTGTTGTACAGGGCCAACGATGTGGATAAAGAAAATAAATAAAACTGAGCAAATATAACTTCAAATAGTACACACAAGAAAGTAATATAACATAAAATAATATGAAAGTTATGTTTGATAATAAAATATATATATACTGAATTACAATATATAATAAAATTAATAATATAATATAAGTGAATATAAAAGGCTTAAATTGTACGAACAAAAATCAAATTCTTAACTAATAAATTGCAAAACTGTAAAAACGAAAAACGAATTTTTAAATTGAAAAAAAAAAAAAAAATTGTGGCTAAAAAATAGTGAAGTGGTTCAAAGTGAAACTTTGGTTTAGTTTCAATAAAGAGGATCTATCTCACGTCCGGGGAAGTAGCTAAATTCCACACCGTTTATTTCTCAGCCAATCACAATCTGATTTTTGCTTTTGAATTCATGGGCGTTAATCTCTCTACTGTCCAGACGTTTTGCCGGTCCTCCTCCTCGCCCCGTTCTCCACCTGGGCCATGCAGTGTTGCGGACTGGCCTCTACCACCATCAGCGTCTAAGAGTTTTTTTTATTTCTACACTTATCCCACCAGAATAATGTCTTCTGCTCAGAAACTAACTACCAAAAAGACCATGGACTAATTTATGCACATAACGGTAACTAAAAAGTCTAATCCTTAAACAAATGCTAATTTGTATCCACAAATATGAATATTTATGTTATTACCGCCCCCTCAAAGTTGGGTAAAAAACTGGATTAACCTTTACAGAGAAAGCAACCTGGCTTACTACTTTTTATCACTAACGTAAATATTTTTTTTATAAGACGTTTGTTTAGTTCTGGCACTGGGAATCTCTCTACTTCCTCTGGACTGACAGTTCTGCAAACTAAACTTCCTTAAGGCCTTCATCTCATTAGAAGGAACCCAAGACGACGTTACAAACACCAGACTCACCTCAAAGGGAGGTGCGGTGGATATCCAGGCTTAAAATGATCAGGCTACACTGGACAAGGGGATCACTTTTAATGACTTTTACTCTGTTCCCACTAACCACACGGCTCACATGAGACTCCCTCACAATGCAGCCTGATAAAGACTCAAGTTCAGCCTGCTGGGATGAAGAAGAGGAAGTTCACTGAGGGCTACAACTTTCTCTTAGAAAGCAGACTGTTGACACGCCAGGTAAATTCCTATTTGTTCAAATGTGTTACCTCTGTGTCATTTGAGTCGTCCCAAGTTACTATATAGTGGAGTAAACTCAATTATTTTAACACCTTGGTGTAAGAGATTAAAATTAAACTGGAAACGTGGAAATATTGGTGAATAATTCCCCTCTGAAACCAGCCTCTAGAGGTCATTTGAGAAACTGCATCCTTTTGTAGTTTTATGTTAGTTTTTAATTGAATAATACATTGAAATGTGGTGTCTTTAAAAACAGACTGAAACAAAACATAAATGCACATTCAAATTTCATTGGTACTTATTTTTAAATATCTTGAAAATAACCACAAAATATTCAAACTTCTAGGGCAGGCATGCTAGACTCCAGGCCTGGAAGGCCGACATCCTGCTAGTTTTTCCAGAAATCTTTCCTTATCTGCTGCTGATTACCTGAGATCCAGGACAATGGTTAAACTTTATTTCTTTATTTTGTCAGAAAAACTACATTTTTTTAAATTTAGTTCTTGTTAATCTATTTTTTTTTTCTTATGCAGGATATTTAAGTTGTAAACTGACCAGTCAGATGCCTTAATAACAGTATGTAATGTGCTAAAAAAAGTGAAACATTGGATCAATTAACAAAAGTTCAGTAATTTGTTATATTTGAAATTACACAATTTCATCTAATAAATAATTTAAGTTGCATAACGTTCAACATAAAAATGTAATTTGATGAAAACTGATAATTTTAAATGTAACAAATTACAGAGCTTTTGTTAATTGATCCAATGTTGAACTTTTTACAGTGCATCCACTGACCCCCATGTCAGTGTTGCCAGATAGTGTTGCAGTATTCCAGCCCAAAAGTCACCAGAAAACCGCCACACCCAGCCAAAAAACGCCCAACCCTTTGTGGTTGGGGAAGAGGGGGGGTGTTAAGTTCGTGCCACACACACACTATAACTATTGACTTTATTTAATTGGAGCAGAAAGTCATTTCTATGGGTGATGTCACACTCATATACAGTTAATAGTAATATCTGACTGTGCTCACACATATACTGGTGCAACAGCTCATTTTCATGGACCAAGCTCAACTTTTTTGGTGGATACGAGCCTAAAGAGAACTGCGAGACACCCCCCACTCCCCTTAAGGTGGGGGAGGTCCAATCTACAACTCAAAAGCCCTCAGGATCCTTACAAATCCACCACTGTACGGGTGTACAGGTAAAGCTGAGATGCTTCCTCTGAAATACTTATACAGAAACATTGTGTTAGCTCACAAATTTATGCTGCAGAAAAAAATATATAATTGTTTTCAAGTATATAACGTAAAATTATGTATAATTTGAATTGAAAATTCTTACTAAAATTATTTAGAACAATTTTGAAATTACAAATACAAGAAATAATGACTATTTTTTATTAAATATACAGAAAAAAGCTATTTTAGACAAAAAAGTTCTACACTTAGAAAGACTGAATAACATGAACAAAACCAGGAAGTATCTGCAGAGAAGGCGTCAGCTAAAAGACAGGACATCAAAGTGTCTCACTAAAGAGTACTTTTTACATTCGGGGTGACTTTGTAACGAGTTTTGAGGGACAACAAACAGCATCTCTCTCCACCTAATGCCATAATAAGCCCCTTCTTATCTCTGGGGGTCTCTTGGGCAGCTGATGATAGACACGTCCCTGCTTGTTTCATGTCGGCTAATATCAAACAATTTGTGCCACCTCCTTCTTCTCATCCTCTGTTTTCCGGGAAGTTCTTTGATGCTGTGTCAAATGTCTCCATCTTCAAAGTATTCAAAGAGATGGACTGCGGGACAGAATTAGTGGCTTCTCCGGGCTTTGCGCCTCTCGCAAACCGAGGAAACGGGAAGAGTGATGGACCAACGCTGGGGTCCAATTTTGTATGTTTTATCAGGGTTAGAGCTGCTGTTTTCTGATGGCACAAAGAGGGAAAAAAATCTGTCACACTTTGTTCCTTCAAACAGCATAAAAAGTTTATCTTCAACTATGAGAGTCTTAAAAACACTTTTAGCCTTTAGGGTGTCCTGAAGACTTTGATTAAAGTCAGGATCATCTAAATTACCAGAATATTCATTTCAGTCTGCAGACAAATTTGGCAAAGAAAAAAAAATCCTTAATTAGATTTTGTCACTGTAAACACTCTAATCTTTTTCCATGTCATGAAATATACGACACATTCTGGTCACATTGACGTTTGGTTAAGGACCTCTACGCGTCACTTTTTGATGTTTTGGATGTCATTTTTGACTTACTGGCTGTTCCAGTTAAAACAGGGGTCTGGTCGTTTTGTTGGGCTTCACCAGATGCGGATCGAACCTCAGGATGCTGCCAGTACCGGTACTCTAACCCTAGCCTGGTCCACATCCAGAACCAGAACCGATCCCCGTCCGGCAGGGTCTTCATCCAGTACTACCGCTCTGCGTATGGTATCGATCCGTGTTAAGGTATCGTACCGGGTTAAGGTTAGGGTTTGGATACTGGTGCGGTCCATGTCCCGGTACGGATTTGCAGGCCAGAGGTTGAGAAACCTTGATTTAATTGGAACAACCAGCACGTAAAAAAAAGACGAGTTGGGAACACAGAGAACGCCAATTTCTGACGAGGAGGGTCCATAACATGTTACTAAGGGTTAGGGTTATTATTTTGTATTACATAGTATAGTCTATAGTATTTATTGCTAAAAACTTAATTAAGCCTCTAAATTCAGTTCAATATTTTTTATTTTTATTTTTATTTATTTTTTTATTGTTATCTGTTTTAGGTGTTAATGTATTGTTTGAGTAGAAACTAGAATAGGGTTGGGTAAACTACAGCCTGAGGGCCATATATGATAATCTAATATTTTTAAACTAATTATCTGGCACGCCAAATTAGAATACATTTTATTGATAATCCTTCGAAATCTTTTATTTTCCGTGTAAATTTGGTGTCTCCCCATAGATGGTGCACTACAAATAAATTGATCTTTGACCTGGTGATGAAAGATTAGTTGTTTTTCTGACATTCATGTGAGTTTTCTGAGTCATTTTCCGAATGTTCAGACACCACACATTATTTTTGTAAGTTTGCATTTTTCCCAAAGTGACACCAACCCATCGATGCAATTGGCTCTAAAATGAGAACAGTACATACTGTATATATATATATATATATATATATATATATATATATATATATATATATATATATATATATTCAATCAAAATATGCTTTAATCCAGATTCCATGTTATTTCTTCGTATGAGTTGGGTGCCAAAACATCAACACTTCTGGTTCTGGTCTGACCCTTCTGTCAAATTGTAGAATCCTTTGAGGCCCACGAGTCAAAAGATTTGCCCATCCCTGAACTAGAAAGTATAAAAAGACACATCTGTTTTTTTTTTCAATTATTATTTTGCTAAAAACATCATAATGATAATTAAAAGACCACTGGAAATGCTTTTAAAATAGATCAAAAGATAATCGGAGTATTAACATAATGTAACTTCTGCTTGTCTGAATCACTCAGCAGTGACATGAAGTTTGTCTCAAGTGAACATCTCTTTACTGTCACTATCAAGTTTAGAGTTTCTTGTGATGAACTTAGGACAATTCAATTTCATCTAAAAGGAAAAATATTGTGAACAAATGGAGGAAATGGAATAAAGTCAGTGTTCCTTTGTAATCCCTCTACCATTCATCCTAATAATTAATTCATTTTGGCCGTTTGAATGACTTTCTCATGTAAAAGCAAAGCATTATACGGCAAATCAAGAAAAAAATCCCTGAAAATGGTCTGACTGAAGGAGTCCAAAGACACAAAGTGTGTTCCCAACAACAGAACATCTCCCTAAACTTTCTTTGAACCCTCTTTACTTGACTCTCCGTTGACCTGCTCGCTGTGCAGAGAGGTAAATGAAATAAAAGCTCTCGTCATTTAGCAAAACCATGCTGGAGTAATGCACCATGGATGGAGTAGACTCAGAAAACATTTGCTTTCCTGCATTTATTAAGCTTGCTGTAGTGTTTCTACCTCGTTACATCACTTCTTCCAAACTTTCTGTGATTTTTAGACTTTTTTAGGGTGGATGTAGGGCGGTGCCGTGGATGGCACATCCTGCTGTGCGGACAGAAAACCAGCAGGAGATCTCCCAAATCCGTCTATGACCTGGTTCAGAACGCTTCCTCCTGCTTTCCTCCTCCTTCACTTTTCTCCCTCCTCCTGAGACTCCCACTTTGGAGTATTAAAGGAGCTCCGATGTGGATCATGGATGCGTCAAACTCCTTTTCCGTTGGTCTGAAAACAACACGACTCTCCTTGGAGAGTAGCTTAGACTTTCTAATGGAGATTCTGTGTTCTTAGGTGGCTGTCCAGCCTTCTGCTGCCTCAACGTTTTGTGTCACGCGCTCCCCGGTGGGGTTATCTCCGTACCATCCACCCCCGCGCTTCGCCTCAGCTCCGCTGGCTGCAAGGCCACATGGGAGAACGGGTGGGATGATCTGCTGCCGCGTAGCTGCGAGCGAACTCATCACAAAATCAAGGAACCTTTCAAAGTTAAACAAATCACCCTCGGGCCGTTGTGTCCCTCCGCATTTGGCTCCAACCCTGAGAAAGCAGGAAAGTTTAAGAAGGGCATAAACAGCTGAGCGAAACCTAAATGAAAGAAGAGTTCTGAGCAGATTCTGTTCATCCCGAAGAGTTTACAATGAAGAAAAATACGACTTTTTAGTCACTATCAGACAGTATTGGTTTATTTCAAACAATAAAACCAAAAAAGACAAAAATATACATAGCTTTGTCAAACCTAATTTGTGATTCTTTCCCCTCGCGTTTCAAACAGGAAGTACCTGCTGGCTCCAATAAGCCAAAATCCCAAAGACTTCTATGCAAAAATAAACAGTTAATCATCAGTTTTTTTAACATGTTCTTGATAATCAATTTATTTTCATTATATTTTTTTGTTTTAGTGAAAATTATTCAAGCAATTAGCTGGCAAATCAGAGTCCTCGACTTTCAAAACTATTAAATTGACAGATTTCATAGTTGGGGCTGCACGGTGGCGCAGTGGTTAGCGCTCTTGCCTCACAGCGAGAAGGCCCCGGTTCGAATCCCGGCTGGGACCTTTCTGTGTGGAGTTTGCATGTTCTCCCCGTGCATGCGTGGGTTTTCACCGGGGACTCCGGCTTCCTCCCACCATCCAAAAACATGCTTCATAGGTTAATTGGTGACTCTAAATTGCCCCTAGGTATGAATGTGAGAGTGAATGTGTGTGAGATTGAGGCCCTGCGACAGACTGGCGACCGGTCCAGGGTGTACCCCGCCTTCGCCCTTCAGTAGCCAGGATAGGCTCCAGCACCCCCGCGACCCCGAAAGGGAAGAAGCGGCCAAGAAAATGGATGGATGGATGAATTTCATAGCTTGCTTTCAAGTGCTAGGGGTGTGGAGTTCCTATCAACTCGCTCCTGATTGGTTAGAGTGATTGCCATAAAAAAAGGTTAACTCAAACCAAGGACCAAACCCTGCATTCTGAGAATTTCTAGCTCCAACATGTCATTCATATCACAAAAAAAAAGAAAAAAAAGCGACAAAATTGACTTCATTTTGTTGGATCCGTAAGCAGGACATTTTCTGAGAGACATCCTCTATCTGGCCATGATATAGTCAATGGTATTAATAAATAAATTAAATAAAAAATAAATCGAAGGTGATGCCATCTTTTTGATACAATAGTTACTCTTAGACATATATGCACATTTACATACAGTATACATTCACAAAACACATGAAACCCATTAAATATAAAGCTTGCCAAATAGTTTATTGAGAAAAAATTAAGCTTATTCTTTTGAATTTGAACATCTTTTTCTTGCATAATGTGGTGTCCAACAAGTGTAGAGGACAGTTAAAAGCTTTGACTGTATAATGACACCTGTAGAAAATGGCTTACTTCCAACTCCAACGAAATGAAATAATTTCAGTCACCTTTTTTATTTATTTATTTTTTAAGGATATGGATGTTGGCATATTAGAACCAGAAATTATCAGCAGGCAGTGATTGGTTCAAGTTGGATTGAGTCAATCTTCCTATCGCAACCACCTCCCCAATCAATTTATGACTTAAATAATTTGGAATAAAGAAAAATATCAGGTAAAATATTAGCAATATTAGTAATAAATTGCTTGAAACCAAAGTAATGGAGCAAGAATGATTATTCTGACAAATGAAATGCATAATGGCTGTTTATTTCTCATTAAAAGACTATGGGATTTTGGTGTCCTGGAACCAGAGAATACTTCCTGTTCGGAACATGGAAAGAGTCACTCAGTTCAGTTTTCATGTACAGTCAGTGGTTTAAACCTGCCTGAACTTTTCCCCCTAAATAAATAATCGCAAGATCCTACTAGTACATGTACTTCCAACAATGGGTTGGGAGAACGTAATGGCCTGTCAGCGTTAGCTACTATTCACAAGCAGGCGCAGCCAGCCTTGTACAGCACATATTCAATGACCAGAAATTACACAGTCATTCCAAGTTTTACATGGAAACTTAGAAAGCTGCAACAAAAGCTTTGCGTTTGTGCAATAATGAATCACATGCCGCAGCGAATCAATAAAATTGCTGGATCCGCGTTTCCTAGAAGGGATCATTACTCTGAATGAGGGCACTTGTGTGTAACAGCAGCACAGTTAATGGCTCCACGAGTGCTCAGATCACAGTGATTTTAGACAGAAATGACTCCAGATGTAACAATCTTTGAGGCCGTTAAACACTGTGGTTTTTTCTTTGTTTTTTTTTTCTTTTTGGATGGGCAGTGCTGATTGTACCAGAGGTGGAAGGGGGAGGGAAACTGTCTCCATTGTGACAGTTTGTTGGGGGAGAAGAGCGGTTTTAGGGGCATGTCAAGGTCTGGATTACAATTTGTTACAAATGTATTGCCATTGTAACCAGCAAGTTAAAAAAAATGGTACCCCCGAATAAAATTAAACAAAATTCTCAGACGATCAATTTGACGTTCTAACTGGAAAAGTGATCAAAACCGTTTAAAATTTCAGGTTTTTCAACACGACGACTGCCAAATTTTAAAACAACAGTGTACAGCTGAGTTGTTCTCTATCTTCTCTCTCCGTCATCTTTGATCAAATCAACTCACCTGTACGTTTCCTCAACTTATGCCTAGTCCAGGGGTGTCCAAATCCAGGCCTCGAGGGCCGACCTCCTGCTGTTTTTTAAGAAATCTTACCTTATTTGAGGTTGATTACCTGGATAAGGTGTGTTTAGCCAATAAAGAGCTTCAATAGTAGGATGGTTGAAATGCTTGTAGGACAACGGTCCTAATGGCCTGGATTTGGACACCTCTGCCCTAATGAGAGGGTATGAGCTGTTTGGTGGCAAAAAAATAGGCAAGCCTGTATGGAGCACACAGGTGGCTCATATGAAGTTTGCAAATCTTGTATTAATCATTCAATAAAAGTGCATTTAACTTACACTTGTACATTCAATTTTCATGGCATTCCTTAACACTAGAATTCCTAAGCCTGCGCAAATTTGCGCTGGGAAGAGTCCCCCCCCCCCCTTTAGTCCGAGAGCCCATTGTTGTGTCATGGTGGGTCACTGATGAGCCATTAACTTGCCCATGTATATGTTAATGCAGCATGTAGTACCTAAGGTGTATTTGAACTAACAGGTTGTGTGGGAGTTGTAGTTACCTTGTAGTTACCTGATGCATGTGGACAAGTTTTGGCTTTCCTGCTTTTACTCACATTTGAACTAAAGTTCCATCTCATTCCTAACCCAGAGTTCAATATGATGTTGCTCCACCTTTTGCTGCTATTGCAGCTTCAACTCTTCTGGGAAGGCTGTCCACAAGGTTGAGGAGAGTATTTATAAGAACTCTGGATCATTCTTCCAAAAGCTCATTGGTCAGGTCACACTGATGTTGGTGGAGAAGGTCTGGCTCTCAGTCTCTGCTCTAATTCATCTCAAAGGTGTTCTATGGCGTTCAGTTCAGGACTCTGTCCTCCATGTCTTTATGGACCTTGCTTTGTGCTCTGGTGCACAAAAATGTTGGAAGAGGAAGAGCCCGCTCCAAACTGTTCCCACTAAGGTTGGGAGCATTGTCCAAATTGTGTTAAAAATATTTCTTTCACCTGCATTGAACAGTTTTGAGGTAAAAATAAAATTTAAAAGTAAAAACAAATATTTCATGTGGACTATTCCTGAGCGGGATTCGAACCCATGACCTTCTGAATGTGAGTCCGCAGCCATAACCACTTGACCGTCTAGTGGCGGAATCTGGAATGCATGTCAAACTTAAATTTAAACATGACATTCTGCATTGCGCAATCAGGAAGTCATTGTTGATGGTTTAAAGGCATTTGTCTGTGTTAAAAATATTTCTTTCACCTGCATTGAACAGTTTTGAGGTAAAAATAAAATTTAAAAGTAAAAACAAATATTTCATGTGGACTATTCCTGAGCGGGATTCGAACCCATGACCTTCTGAATGTGAGTCCGCAGCCATAACCACTTGACCGTCTAGTGGCGGAATCTGGAATGCATGTCAAACTTAAATTTAAACATGACATTCTGCATTGCGCAATCAGGAAGTCATTGTTGATGGTTTAAAGGCATTTGTCTGTGTTAAAAATATTTCTTTCACCTGCATTGAACAGTTTTGAGGTAAAAATAAAATTTAAAAGTAAAAACAAATATTTCATGTGGACTATTCCTGAGCGGGATTCGAACCCATGACCTTCTGAATGTGAGTCCGCAGCCATAACCACTTGACCGTCTAGTGGCGGAATCTGGAATGCATGTCAAACTTAAATTTAAACATGACATTCTGCATTGCGCAATCAGGAAGTCATTGTTGATGGTTTAAAGGCATTTGTCTGTGTTAAAAATATTTCTTTCACCTGCATTGAACAGTTTTGAGGTAAAAATAAAATTTAAAAGTAAAAACAAATATTTCATGTGGACTATTCCTGAGCGGGATTCGAACCCATGACCTTCTGAATGTGAGTCCGCAGCCATAACCACTTGACCGTCTAGTGGCGGAATCTGGAATGCATGTCAAACTTAAATTTAAACATGACATTCTGCATTGCGAAATCAGGAAGTCATTGTTGATGGTTTAAAGGCATTTGTCTGTGTTAAAAATATTTCTTTCACCTGCATTGAACAGTTTTGAGGTAAAAATAAAATTTAAAAGTAAAAACAAATATTTCATGTGGACTATTCCTGAGCGGGATTCGAACCCATGACCTTCTGAATGTGAGTCCGCAGCCATAACCACTTGACCGTCTAGTGGCGGAATCTGGAATGCATGTCAAACTTAAATTTAAACATGACATTCTGCATTGCGCAATCAGGAAGTCATTGTTGATGGTTTAAAGGCATTTGTCTGTGTTAAAAATATTTCTTTCACCTGCATTGAACAGTTTTGAGGTAAAAATAAAATTTAAAAGTAAAAACAAATATTTCATGTGGACTATTCCTGAGCGGGATTCGAACCCATGACCTTCTGAATGTGAGTCCGCAGCCATAACCACTTGACCGTCTAGTGGCGGAATCTGGAATGCATGTCAAACTTAAATTTAAACATGACATTCTGCATTGCGCAATCAGGAAGTCATTGTTGATGGTTTAAAGGCATTTGTCTGTGTTAAAAATATTTCTTTCACCTGCATTGAACAGTTTTGAGGTAAAAATAAAATTTAAAAGTAAAAACAAATATTTCATGTGGACTATTCCTGAGCGGGATTCGAACCCATGACCTTCTGAATGTGAGTCCGCAGCCATAACCACTTGACCGTCTAGTGGCGGAATCTGGAATGCATGTCAAACTTAAATTTAAACATGACATTCTGCATTGCGCAATCAGGAAGTCATTGTTGATGGTTTAAAGGCATTTGTCTGTGTTAAAAATATTTCTTTCACCTGCATTGAACAGTTTTGAGGTAAAAATAAAATTTAAAAGTAAAAACAAATATTTCATGTGGACTATTCCTGAGCGGGATTCGAACCCATGACCTTCTGAATGTGAGTCCGCAGCCATAACCACTTGACCGTCTAGTGGCGGAATCTGGAATGCATGTCAAACTTAAATTTAAACATGACATTCTGCATTGCGCAATCAGGAAGTCATTGTTGATGGTTTAAAGGCATTTGTCTGTGTTAAAAATATTTCTTTCACCTGCATTGAACAGTTTTGAGGTAAAAATAAAATTTAAAAGTAAAAACAAATATTTCATGTGGACTATTCCTGAGCGGGATTCGAACCCATGACCTTCTGAATGTGAGTCCGCAGCCATAACCACTTGACCGTCTAGTGGCGGAATCTGGAATGCATGTCAAACTTAAATTTAAACATGACATTCTGCATTGCGCAATCAGGAAGTCATTGTTGATGGTTTAAAGGCATTTGTCTGTGTTAAAAATATTTCTTTCACCTGCATTGAACAGTTTTGAGGTAAAAATAAAATTTAAAAGTAAAAACAAATATTTCATGTGGACTATTCCTGAGCGGGATTCGAACCCATGACCTTCTGAATGTGAGTCCGCAGCCATAACCACTTGACCGTCTAGTGGCGGAATCTGGAATGCATGTCAAACTTAAATTTAAACATGACATTCTGCATTGCGCAATCAGGAAGTCATTGTTGATGGTTTAAAGGCATTTGTCTGTGTTAAAAATATTTCTTTCACCTGCATTGAACAGTTTTGAGGTAAAAATAAAATTTAAAAGTAAAAACAAATATTTCATGTGGACTATTCCTGAGCGGGATTCGAACCCATGACCTTCTGAATGTGAGTCCGCAGCCATAACCACTTGACCGTCTAGTGGCGGAATCTGGAATGCATGTCAAACTTAAATTTAAACATGACATTCTGCATTGCGCAATCAGGAAGTCATTGTTGATGGTTTAAAGGCATTTGTCTGTGTTAAAAATATTTCTTTCACCTGCATTGAACAGTTTTGAGGTAAAAATAAAATTTAAAAGTAAAAACAAATATTTCATGTGGACTATTCCTGAGCGGGATTCGAACCCATGACCTTCTGAATGTGAGTCCGCAGCCATAACCACTTGACCGTCTAGTGGCGGAATCTGGAATGCATGTCAAACTTAAATTTAAACATGACATTCTGCATTGCGCAATCAGGAAGTCATTGTTGATGGTTTAAAGGCATTTGTCTGTGTTAAAAATATTTCTTTCACCTGCATTGAACAGTTTTGAGGTAAAAATAAAATGTTTCAAGTGGACTATTGCTGAGCGGGATTCGAACCCATGACCTTCTGAATGTGAGTCCGCAGCCATAACCGCTTGACCGTCTAGCGGCGGAATCTGGAATGTACGTCAAACTTAAATTTAAACATAACATTGTGCATTGCGAAATCAGGAAGTCATTGTTGATGGCTTAAAGGCATTTGTCTGTTAAAAATATTTCTTTCACCTGCATTGAACAGTTTTAAGGTAAAAATAAAATTAAAAAGTAAAAACAAATATTTCATGTGGACTATTCCTGAGCAGGATTCGAACCCATGACCTTCTGAATGTGAGTCCGCAGCCATAACCACTTGACCGTCTAGTGGTGGAATCTGGAATGCATGGAAAACTTAAATTTAAACCTGACATTCTACATTGCGAAATCAGTAAGTCATTGTTCATGGTTTAAAAGCATTAAAAATGGATCACCCCCCCCCCCCATGTCACCAATTTTAAGGTAAAATTAAAATTTAAAAGTAAAAACAAATATTTCATGTGGACTATTACTGAGCGGGATTTGAACCCATGACCTTCTGAATGTGAGTCCGCAGCCATAACCACTTGACCGTCTAGCGGCGGAATCTGGAATGTACGTCAAACTTAAATTTAAACATAACATTCTGCATTGCAAAATCAGGAAGTCATTGTTGATGGTTTAAAGGCATTTGTCTGTGTTAAAAATATTTCTTTCACCTGCATTGAACAGTTTTGAGGTTAAAACAAAATTTAAAAGTAAAAACAAATATTTCATGTGGACTATTCCTGAGCGGGATTCGAACCCTTGACCTTCCGAATGTGAGTCCGCAGCCATAACTACTTGACTGTCTAGTGGCGGAATCTGGAATGTACGTCAAACTTAAATTTAAACATAACGTTCTGCATTGCGAAATCAGGAAGTCATTGTTGATGGTTTAAAGGCATTTGTCTGTGTTAAAAATATTTCTTTCACCTGCATTGAACAGTTTTGAGGTAAAAATAAAATGTAAAAGTAAAAACAAATATTTCATGTGGACTATTCCTGAGCGGGATTCGAACCCATGACCTTCTGAATGTGAGTCCGCAGCCATAACCACTTGACTGTCTAGTGGCGGAATCTGGAATGCATGTCAAACTTAAATTTAAACCTGACATTCTGCATTGCGAAATCAGGAAGTCCTTGTTCATGGTTTAAAGGCATTAAAAATGGATCAACCCCCCTCCCCTCCCCCCCCTCCCCATTTCACCAATTTTAAGGTAAAAATAAAATGTAAAAGTAAAAACAAATATTTAATGTGGACTATTCCTGAGTTGGATTCGAACCCTTGACCTTCTGAATGTGAGTCCGCAGCCATAACCACTTGACCGTGTAGTGGCGGAATCTGGAATGCATGTCAAACTTAAATTTAAACTTGACATTCTGCATTGCGAAATCAGGAAGTCATTGTTGATGGTTTA
>NC_050531.1:16850168-16873126 GCF_002922805.2 Oryzias melastigma
TTACCAGTTTGTCAATTATTGTATTTGTCTGTGTTAAAAATACTTCTTTCACCTGCAAATTTAAACCTTACAATCTGCATTGCATTTAAGAGTAATCCTCTATAAACCTGCACTGTGTGCAGCAGCCCCTTCCATACCTACGTAAACGAGCGGGTGGAAACGTGCTGACGTAAGCCCAATGCCAACAGCTTTCTCCAGAAAGATTTTGCTCTGACAGCTCAGCCCCCAGTCTAACACAGAGCTAGTGGTGATCAGCAAAAAGACTTTCATTTTAGATGCAGAATAGCGTATATCTTCCAGTTATGTCCCGTCTTAAATTATATAAATAAATTCCAGCTCAAACAGGTGTTCGTTACTTTCGACCCGGGGCTCCTTGAATCCACATTTAGCAAAAAGAAAAACTTTATTTTAGTGTTTCTGGTGCATTTCAAAGTTTCTTAGGTTACCCCTGTTAAAACCACAAGGAATACTTTAAATCCTTGAATTTGTTAAAAAGTAGAAAATTTGCTTTATAATCCAGTGGATTATAATTTAACATAGCTTTAATTCTGATTGTGCTTATTGACAATAATTGGATTTTCTGTGATAAATGAAGCTCAAAATAAAGTCCAAATGTGTCAGTGTGACGTTGATAAACTACAATGAATCGATGGATTGCTGGAGAATTACGGCTGACATTGTTAGGATCCTCGTCGAATGATTCATACTGTTCTTCAATTGTTTGTGAAAGAGTTAAATAAAGTTTAAGTTAATTTACATCTTTTTAACTTCACTAGTTGAAAATGTGGCTCTGGAGCTGCAGGTTGCAGACCCCTGCTATGGGTGAACGCAAGACTTAAATATGGAATGTGAGGTCACATCAACTTGGTTGAAAGTGGCCACTTCAAAATGCATTGTTTCAGAATCATACCAACTCTTCTGACCCTTAAGAGTTACAACAGAAGTCCGGCAGAGTGATGGTGTGAAGGAATTCAGAGGCAAGTCCATCAACAGTATTCCTCTGCGCTTCTTACCTTCCACTCTGCGAGTGACTGATCTCTCCATTGACGATAAGAAGCTCTTCTCCATCATGCTCCTGCTGCCAGCCCCGTCCCACTTTCCCAGAGCTATCATAGCGGCCTGTCTGAGAGGCCGGCGATAACGAGCGACCTGGGACGCAAAGGTAAATCCATCTCAGCGATGCGCCGGCAGGACGCCCTCACTCTGTGTGTGTCCGTGTATTTACTGTAAACCTTTCCTTCAGATGATGTCAGCGATACCCGTGCTGGGGCAAATATTAACTGATGGTAGTATGCGTGTATTAATACATCTGCGTGTGCACTCTCCATGTGCTCAGTACACCGTTTTACTGTGTTGTTTGCATTACAGAAAGATGGAGTTTGAGCAGTTTTCTGTGACATTTCTGAACATTTAACATTAAAAGACGAACAATTATGAGTCTTTCATTTAGAAATATGTAAAAACACGAAGATGAGGGCTGCACAGTGGTTGGCACTACTGCCTCACACTGAGAAGGTCTTGGATCAAAGCCCTGATGGACCTTTCTGGGGTTTGCATGTTCTTCCATGTTCATGTTTGGGTTTTTTCCAGGCACTTCAGTCCAAAAACATGTTTCAGAGGTTAACTGTTGACTTGAGATTGTCCCTAGGTGTGTGTGTGATTGTGTAGCTCTACAACAGACTGGTGACATGGTGATCACAGTAGCTGGGAATGAAGAAGTTGAAGTATTATTTAGAAATACTGAAATAATTTGACCAACAAGTTTTTTTATATATATTTTTTTCAAACAACTGCTTATTTTTCCATCATACTTTGTTGTATCCTCATATAAAATTCTGTTGTAAACGCCAATAAAAAGTCGGATATAAATGGTTTGAACAATAAACAACAACAAATGTTTAACTTTGTCCAGTCTTAAAATTATGAAATAAAATAAGATGAATGAATCTAAAGAGGTTTTCTGGTACAATGCTGATTTAAATGCCAACATAGGAGGAACAAACATTCACAGCTGCAGTAATTGTAGCATTAATCTGAGTTATCATGAAGGATTATTCAAACTGATTACTTCCATGAAACTATTTATCACAAACTTTCAAAAGACAAAACTCATCCTAGTTGATCAATATGCATTTAAGCCAGTAAACAGAACATTGATTTGGTGCTTAAACACAACAATAAATACCTTCTGCTGCTTGGTGAAATTATGAATATTAATTGCAATCAATTTTTGAATCATTAATTTTAAAATGTATTTCTGAACAAGGCTATCCATCTGGTTTAGAGGAAGAGGGGGAAAAATCAATACTTGATAATAATCGTATCTCATGTATTTGTGGCATAAAGGCTCCATCCTATACATGGGATTTTCAATGTTGACTGAAGGCTGCAGCTCTGAGGCAGCAGGTTGAGGCCGAAAATCCAGGAGATGCAACAGATTCTCATCTCCGAGTCATCACATATCCATGTTTCCGCGTCACTTTTTGACACTGGTTGTTTGTAAAATCAAGGGTCCGCTATCCTCGGGACGTGGTACCGGATACAGTACCAGAGGCACACTGGTGCTCGGGACGGGTTTAGTACAATGGTTCGTGAACCAGAACTGCATCTGCTACTGTGTCTGGTGCTAGGTTAGGGTACCGGTGCTTTACTGGACCTGTTCCAGTTTGTGGCCCGGAGGTTGGACTTACTGGGAACAGCCAGCATGTAAAAAACAATGAGTTGGGGACATCCAAACTGTCAAAAAGTGACGCGGAGGGATCCTTAACCAAATGTTAACATGTGGTAGGATGAGAACGTGTTGGAGATGGAGGCTCCTGCTCTTTAAAGAGGAAGAAAGTGGAAAAAGCTGTTGTGTGAAAGATAGAAAAGACCTGATATTGCTCATAAAAAGTAAAAAATACACACAGACATGCAAGACGTAAATAAACACCTTTGTTTCTCTAAGTATTTCATCTAAGCACCTGAATATGTTTTTAGCAGGTTTTTTTTTCAATCATTAAATTAAATATCGTAAGGATTTGTAATTTTTATCATTATTTTAAGGTTCATTTATAACTATTACCTTTAAACCTAGCAAATCGAACTGTTGCAATGAAGACAGAATCTAATTAAGGAACACTGTCCCATATTTGGTTGTAGAGAATCTTTCAGTTTGTTAAACTGCTGGTTTTGTTTCTTACTTCCTCCATCCAACACGTGAGAGCAGGTCTGAGCCTCCTTCCCACACAAAATTAAGAATGCAATTACAATTGCACAAAAGAGGAGGCCCGACTGGTTCTCCTCGCCACAGCTTTTACTATAATTAAGCCACGTGAGGTCAAATGGAGTAAATGTAAAAGTAATCACGGAGTAACACAATTCTGAGTTTTGAAAAGCCAGAATAAAAAGATGTGGGGTTTTCTTCTTTTGAATGATGAAGAGATGGAGGAATCTGTTTTACTTGTATTTGCAAAAAGGGATTTCAAACATTTTGTCATTTTCAGCGGGACGTCTGTTTGCAGGAGATATGCGAAGTTCACTACCGGGTCGCAACCATCAGGCTGCTGTTCAGGTTGAAAGAGCTTTGTGGTGCCATTTCCAACCATGATGAGGACTGTGACGGAGCGGCTCCGTCCCTCCGTCTGAGTGAGCGCAGTGAGCACACGCACATACACACACACCTACACGCTGGCGCGCGCATCCATGTCATAACCCAACTCTGCCGTTATCCCACCACATTATCTTGTAAATTATCTTTCGTTTCTTACAGTTTAGACCTTGGGTGCACACTTGGTCATCGCTAGTTTCTGCATACACACGCATACAAACATTTACTCACCGCGGCTCTGCAGCACGGCGTTTTAGCCACGCCCCCTTTTTTCCCCACCTTCACTGACAGCCAAACCGAGGGATTTGTTTTTCCTGTTTATATAATTTTGATGTCAGTTTTGAGACAGCTGTTTCTAATTTAAATTGTTTGGTTTTTGTTTCTTTATTTTTTCATGTTATAGTTTAAATGAATTAATTGTGTTGAAATACTGTTAACTAAAATGTGAAGTTAAAAGAAGAACTCATTGAAATAGATTGTTTAAATGCAGTATTTTGTGGAAGTTATATTCTGAGTAAAATGCTTAATTAGGTGGGAGTGGCCAGAAGGAGTATAAATGGAGGTACTTCTCTCTCACAATGGCAGTGAGTAACTCAAAGAGAAACAGGCAGAAGAAGTGCCAGTCTGAGTTTTTGAACATAAAGTGACCAGAGAAAACTTATTGGATTTATTTTGTGTCTGTCATTTTGCCCTCAACCCTGCTTTATTTTTGTAAAACCCAAAGACTTTATTAAAGAAAAAACTCCATGGAATCTCTCCTGGCTTGCCTCCTGTTTGGCTGATTTTTCCTGGACTCTTAAGAGAACCCCGCGACAAGGACTGAGGGGAGAAAAAAATTACAGATGAGCTGCCTGCTTTCCTGATTAGCAACGGCCCTCAATGTGGCCTGTCTACAGTTTACTCGGCTTTCTTTTTCCCTGAATTAAGCCCAAATTGGTCCCTGGAAAAATAATGACTAATGTTATTTGGTTTAATGTGTCCAAATAAATTGAGTCAACTAAAATAATTGCTTAAACCCCAAGATAATAAAGTTCAAGAAGTATTAACTTCATGATAATTGCACTTTCCCTGAAAATGCAAGTGTTTTATTAGACGCTGAAGAGACGTCTTTATTCTAACCAAGACTTTTACAGGACTTTATCCACAAAATGAAACTATTTTGCTCCAAACTAATGTCATTATTCGTAAATTACTACAAAAAAAATACATTATTAAGTATTTTAGTCCAATTTCTAGTTTTAATACCTTACTGCAAGCTTAAAATGTGCTTACAAGTATTTTCAAGAGGTTTGGACTTGTTTAGAGATTATACATCTTATGGTGCATTCTTATGGCACAATTTTGGCGTCAGGCGCGGCGAGCGAAACAATCAGAGACTCAACTTTTTATTGAATAGACTAAAGAGTGGAAAAAAAAGATTCAAAATGACAGCTAGATGTGAAGATTTTCGATTCCATTTTCTTAGCCTGCTGAAACTGCGAGGTTGCGGGAGACTGACACGGGTAATGTTGGGTGAAGGCGAGATACATGCTGGACAGGTTGCTATGTCACGAGCCTGTTATGCTTCCCAGCCGCCCAGCAGACAGTTAGCAAGCTCTGCTACTCAAGCTCCGCTAGAGCTAATAGGGTCACCGTCCAGGGGCTGGAAGAGATTCAGATTCTGAATTTCTGCAGGTCGCCGCGTCGTATCTGCCAATCAGCAACTCAGCTTCGGGTGCGTGATGTTTTCAGTGACTTGATCAGGGGGTTGAATACTAATCATTGCGAGCGTTTTTGTTCTAAACTTCCATCTATTTCCTTAACCCCCTGGAAATGCAGATCTCGTCCAGCTGATGTTAGACGAAGGTCACCACCCTTTACCTGCGGAAGCTCTGCCTCCCAGGAGTTAGCGGGGCTTTCTTCCTCAATATGCCGGCAGACAGACAGCCGGTGTGGGGTGCAAGGGCTGTCGGCTCGGGCCTCCTCAATTTTGAGACTTTTTCTCGACAATAATACAAAAGGTGTTTTCATTTTTCCATTCTCTGGTTAATGCGAGACATTGAGCCGTCAAATTCAGTCACAATGCTAAAAACATTAGCGGGTAGGTCCTTCCTCATACGGCCGCTGCGGGAAAGTCAGGCAGGCGGTGAGTAACAAATTCGTGAAATTGTGTGTCAAATCTTCTGTTTTTTTAATTAAAAAATAATAAAATGTTGAACCTGTGCAAGCTAGCAAGTACAAACTTAGCAAAACATCTCTTCGTTAGCTAAAACTTTTGCCCACGAACAAGAACCAACATCTCTGCAAGTGAATGTGTTACTCTAGCAGCTTTTTCGTATATGCAAACAAGGAAAAAAGAGCAATGTCCCTCTAATTTGTTATGTTCCCTGTCCTTAGGAACAGCCGCTCGCCTGCTCCGGCCCATTTGTTCAGCACTTAATAAATTGCAAAGCGGGTTCAGAGAGGTGGCATGATTGATCACCGGATAAGGAGTTTGCCAGCAGCAGCATTTGTCTGAGATTGCAGAGAAAATTAGCAATAACTAACTGTATTTGAAAAAGGAAATAACTTGAGCGATGAAAGGGCTGCTCTTCCCTTCAAAAGGGAGTCGCTGTGTTCTGGGCAAAACAAAAAGCAGCGGAGCGCAAAGGGAAGTAAGTGCATGTCAAATACAGCAGAATGAATGTGTCTGTTTGGACGCTCAGCATTGTAATCTATTTTTTTTAGCATACAGTTAGTTTCAAAGCTCGTTTGCAGGCGGTTTAATGAACAGCTCAGCTCGGTTTGGCTCCATCACCATGGATTTCACCTTCATCATTTAAATGAAGGGCTCAGTAATCAGGCTAATTGCAGATAATGGTAGTCTTAACCTCCACCACAGGATCTAAGGTGTCAGCGGGCGCCTCCCTCCACATCTCCTCATCTCACCGCTGAGATCCCCCCACCACCCCACTGTTCCTGCATGATTAATACAGAACCTGAAACTCAAGCAAAGCATGTGAGGAACAGGACTGTTTGCTGCTGGAAAAAATGCATCCAAAAAGGAGAATTTGTGAAATAAAAGGAAACTGAGGTCACATAGTATACCATTAACCCCATTTATTGTGTTGTTAATTTCCAAGGTACCATTTGATCCTTGAGTGGGAAATAACCTGAATACTTTATCACATAATTGGAAATACATTCAAGCACAAAGGGGTTAACTATGTTATATCATTCATTAAACTTTGCATTTTAAACTTTGGGGTGATTGTGTGGCCTTGTGACAGACTGGCGACCTCTCCAGGGTGTACCACGCCTTTGCTAACGAGTAGTTGGGACAGGCTCCAGCATCCATGTTACCTCGAACTAGATATAGTGGGTTAAAGAAATGGATGAATGGGTTTATATATAATAAATAACGTGATATGATAATTTTACTTTGTTTTTTGTTTAATACATTCATTAAATATAAATTTTGTTAAATAAAATATTTTTTTGTATTTTTGTGTACAAAAATAGCTTCCTATTATTAATGTAGCTATTTTTCAGGAATTTTCAAAAGAAAATGGGGGAATTTGACATTCTTAGATGTAGGGTTGATTTTTACTGGACATTTTTTTTCTGAGGGGGTTTCACTTTTCTCGTGTGAGGTCTGCCTCATTACTGGAAATATTTATTGCAAAAAAATCTCCCAAAAAACTCACATAATTTTAATTCCAAGTCTTTTATTTTGAAATATACTTATTTGTAAAGACATATAACTGGTTAAACTCTTGAAACTGTTGAATGATTAATTTTCGTTCAATTACCACAGATTACTTTACCTGGAGACCTTCCAACACCTCCAGCGTTTGTGATCAAATTAGCCATCCGGACATGGGCACATAAAGATTTTCTGCATAGTTTTGGTTAGAAGAAAGTGACAATTTTTCATAAATATATATATATATATATATATATATATATATATATATATATATATATATATATATATAAGTAAAGGCGTATGAAGTAACATCAAAACTCCAACTTGTTAGCCATCAGTCTGCCAAAGAGATTTTTTTAAAATAAAAACTTCAACAAAAAGTTAGTATCATGATATGATGGTCGATATAGACTTTTCAATGATAAAATTGTTGTTTAAGAATTGCTGCAATGTTATTACAACAGAGGGCTGCACGGTGGTGCAGTGGTTAGCGCTCTCGCCTCACAGCGAGAAGGCCCCGGTTCGACTCCCGGCTGGGACCTTTCTGTGTGGAGTTTGCATGTTCTCCCCGTGCATGCGTGGGTTTTCACCGGGGACTCTGGCTTCCTCCCACCATCCAAAAACATGCTTCATAGGTTGATTGGTGACTCTAAATTGCCCCTAGGTGTGCATGTGCGAATGAATGGGTGTGTGACTGAGGCCCTGCGACAGACTGGCGACCTGTCCAGGGTGTACCCCGCCTTCGCACTTCAGTAGCCGGGATAGGCTCCGGCACCCCGTGACCCCGAAAGGGACAGAGCGGTCAAGAAAATGGATGGATGGATGGTTATTACAACAATACCCAGCTGTATATCTGTAAAGCTACGTTCACACAACCCTCTGTCAGGGCCTGCTGTCCACCTCAGGCACTAATTCACCACACCTGCTCATCCCATCTGACGACCTGTTATAAGCACATCCACGCCCACCAGCCAACGTCGGTTCGTCTGCTCCACTCCGGTAGAGTATACCGACTCTGAGTTGTTATCTAGCCACGTTGTAAGTCTAAGCCTAAGCCTTTACTCCTAGTTCCTGTCACTAATGTTTGCTCTCCTGTCAAGGATCACCCGGACTCCCTCCTGTCACGCCTTGGACAAACCATCTGCCATCCAGGATCTCAGCTCGAAATAAAACCCCTTTCTCTCAATCCGTTGTCCTGCATTTGGGTCCTCCACCACAAGTTCTCAACACCCTCACCAACGCACCTTCAAACATCCACTTCCGATGAAAAGTCTATAACACATAGGTGCATTTTGGGCTTGCGTGTTCATAACTCCTGAGTCGCTAAGCAACTTTCTATGACCTTTTTCAACCTCATTGTTCAAAATGCCCATCCATTGAATGTGTGCTGAAAGTTAAACTAGATCAAACTTAAACCAAACTTCGCAGAAGTGCCAACCATTTAAGAAGTTCTCCTCCATGATTAATTTTTAATTGGAATAAATCAGAATAAAGCTGTGAACGAAAAAGCCTGAAACAAGATTTGAGAGATCTGCACATCTTCTATCCATCAGTAATTTCATGTCAAAGAATAGCATATTGATATGCTTTTTGGAAAAGAGATTTTTTAATTAAACTTTTTTTTTTTAAACTGTGCTACAGCAAGACTCTAGTTTATATCTGTGAGACAAAAACTTTTAGTAATTTCCACCATTTTCCTTAGATTTATGAAAAATTGAATAATTTAGAGTTTCATGTGAGTAAACATTTTCTTACCAATGATGTCTCTGTTCCTGTAGTTGAAACATCAGCCGTGCGAATTGTCTTTGCTCTGCGTTCTAACGTCTTTAATTGCTGCTACGCTGCCGACAGGAATATTGATGGCACAGCTCGGTCAGACTGGCAGCTGTATGAATCGTTATTAGCCAGGTGGCTGGACTCTGGTGGGCTCAATAGGCTGCCATGATGAAGCTTTATGCCGCTGGACCCCAGGAGAGGTGATCACAGCACAGACAGGAGATAATTAACCATCTGAGGCTGGGGGCCCACGGGCCAGCGGCCAGGTGAGGAGGTGAGGCGGATAAAACCGCAGGACGGTACAGCGAGGAAAGCCCTCCTCAGGAGCATCGACACCATGCAGGCAGTTGGTGGACGTCAGGGTGAATAAAGACTGAGAGCGAAGACTTCGGATGGGCCAATATTAGATGACACTAGTTGAACCTGAGGGGAAGCTGGGATGTTGCAGCAGAAAATAAAGGCATTTCAGTGAAAATACAATTGTTTTTAAGAAATAGCAGCCAAATCTATCACTTAGAACATTTGAAATTAGAATTATTTTAGATACTGACCTTTTTTCTGTCATGTGAGATCAAACCCACATGCATGCAGTGGGGAATAGAATTTAAAAATATCAAAAATAATTCCAAAACCTTTTAAAGCAAAAGTTAGACTCATGACCTTGTAGAACATCACATTTCTGACATATTTGACACAAACCTCACATCAACATTTTAAAAGTACAAAAATTCCAAATTGAAAATCTTTTCAGAAATGTATACCATTTCATCATAATATCCTATGTACTTTATCTCAAGAACAGATTTTATGAACATTTTAGATTTTGCTAAAAAAAGAAAACCTTAAATGTATAAACTTCAGCTGCTAAGACTGTAAATGTGGATTGTTTTAACTCCCTGTCTGCAAAAAACCATGTGCCGATTTTGAGTTATCAGCAGTAAGATACAGGAAGTTTATGTATTCAGAACCCCAACAATCAGCCTTTAATCCTGTCATTTAGGGTCCAGATGACCCGACCCTTATTTTGATGTGTGGACAAAGACGGACAGAATTTTATGTTTTCTGACATGGACACCATTGAAGATAAAAAATCCTTGTTCATGGTCAACTAGTTTGCTGATTTCTCACAAGGTGTGTTTTATTGGGTCAAAACGGTTCAGTGAGGCCTCTGGTTCCATCAACACTGTTTCGTGACATTATAATAAGAAAGTTTAAACCGGGTGTTATTAAAATCCAGAGCTGGTGTCCTACATGTTTTCATACACACCTGATCCAGATAATCAACCTCAGATAGGGCAGGATTTCTGAAAAACCAGCAGGACACCCCTACTCTACAGCCATGACAGCTCACTTGAGATCTCAACAACAACTCACCATAGATATATGCCTTCACTTTTATGGTAACAATCCCAATGTAGAGGGTTCAATACTTCCCAATCGTTTTACGGTATATCACAGAAGAGTTTCATGACTGCTTATGTTTCGTATGTATGTTGAATCCATATAAAACACATTTTATGTGACATCATTGAGTGCACAAAGCTTTTAAATGAAGAACTAAGCAAAAAATCTTCCTATGTTGCCACAAAAAAAAAAAAAAAAGTTTCTGACTGAAAGCAAGGCCACCTTTTGGGTTTAAAAAGGTGATTCATGATTGAATAGAAAAGCTAAGACTTGTGATCCCTGAAGGTGAGAAACACAAATTTGCTTTGAGCAACCAATCAAAGGTTATACAAAGCTATTGAACTTCCCTGCTTTTATCTAACATATGTGAATCCATGTTCATACAAGTTAAGTCATGTGTATGTCATGGAATGTAAATGTGTGAGACTGCATTTTACGTTGAAGTGGCATAAATAAGTCGTTGTTTTGAAAGATTTATTCTCAAGAGCTCTTTTCAGCCGGCATCTCAGTACAGTTGATCGCACTTTTGCTATCAGAAGTTTCTATGATTTTTCAACCGTAAATTACACTGCATTTGATGTGTAAGCCACTATAAATACACATTACATGTCATCTCTCAGTACTGTGGCTTCTGTGTGACTCCTGTATAAAAAAAGATAGAAAACAGAAAAACTATCAATTTTTCAAACCTTCTTAATCCTTGTGTTATCTTACAGGGTCCAGATGACCCCAGCCTTACATTGATATGTTATCCATCCCATGATAAATGTGGATGAAGGTGGACAGGATTTACTGGCATGGACAGCAGTGATAATCAAAAATCATTGGGGGGGGGAAGAAAAAAAAAAAAATCAGATGACCCCACTCCCAACATCAACACACTTAGGATACAAAGGTTAATCTATTTGGAGGATCACTGTATTCATGGAGCCAATTCCAGATGTTGCAAAAAAGGTGACGTTCACTCAGGTGGTCCATCACTGGGCCGAAACACTCAAGCCATTTTAGGGTCTCGTATTAACCTATAAAGGAGATTGTTTTGACTGTGGGAGGAAGCTGGAATTCCCAGAGAAAAGTCATAGAAGTATGATGAGAACATGCAATTCCATACAGAAAGGACCCAGTCAGGATTTAAACCAGGACCCTCTCGTTCTACTCACCAGTAATCCACTGTGAAGCCTCAAACAGGACAGACAAGGTGTCATCAAAGAAGATGTCACAAATGGGCAGATAGCTGGTTCCACGTGCAGCAGGTTTATTAGTTCAAACTGGAATGAAGCACAGCTAAAAGTCCACCAAACTAGATCAGGTTCAGATAAGCAGAGGTCAATCACAAGCATGGGATCATCCAAGAAGTTAGTAGAGTAGTCAGGGTCCAGGTGAGGGTCAGGGCAGGCGGCAACCAATGGGAGATAAAACAGGGTCAGAAAAAGAAGATTAGATCCAAGTAAAAATACTCAGTAATGCATGTAAGGTGGCACAAACAATACTTTAAACAGAGTGTGGCTCTGTGTGCTGCTTAAAAAGCAGGTGGGTAATTGTCTGATTGGAGACAGCTGAACAGGAACCAGGGACTCTGGGCTGGGGCTGCTGGGAGATGTGTAGCCAGTACTTGGCCAACTCATTGGCCAATGATGGCTCCCACTGGTAACCAGAGGGGGGGTCAAAGCTCTGACTCCTGACAGAAGAAGTATGCATCAAAAGATAAAGAGAAGAACCAAAGCTGTGTTCTTTTTTAAGACTATCTTTGTTAAGTTTTAACAGTAGTCATTCTCAAGCTATGTTCCCATCGCCCTTGGAAACATGGGTTCAAGAGACCACTTCCAATGAAAAGCCCATAAAAGCACAAAGAAACACACGAGTTCAGCATTTCAAAGTCCCTTGTTCATGTACGCTAGTAAATAGCCGGAAAATAAAAATATAAAGAAGCAGCTTCCTGTTTGTCCAATGTGGAACACCATGCGTGTTAAAGAACCTGATGTTAGTGTGTCCTCGAATGGCCATAACATTCTAGTGTTAATAGCTTTACACTTTTGGAATCAGCAGCATCAATAAAAAGCGTTAAAAAGGTGATATTTTTGCAACATTTTAATGGTGCTTTTGTTTCATTCTCCTCTTAAAACTTCCAGTTCTATTCCTAATATTATTACAATTTCTCTGTTTTCAATTGATTCAGTTGAATTATATACAAAGAAAAAACAATGATGTCAAAGCTTTGTAGAGTTTTGTAAGATTGTAAAAAAGTGCAGAACCTGAAAATGTTCTGTCAAAAAAGATGGTTGATGGTTGGTAGTTATCTGTCTTTTCTTCTTCCATCCTCTTGATTTGTGCACTTTGAAGATTCTGCTGGAGAAGCTGACTGCAGCATCGCCAGCAAGATGAAAGGCCCAAAAGTACCCTGCTTAGCTCAGGTCCCACACCGTACCACAGCCGATTAGCATAAACGCACAGGACGTAGCTCTAGGACTCAATTTGTCCTATTTCTACCAGAGATTGTCAAAACCTTGCTAATCCCAACTTTACATAATAGCTGCTTTTTTTTTTTTGGTAATCGCATTTGTCAGGGAAGAGAGGACGATGATTGTCAAAGCAACACTTCGCAAGAAGTATTGCATTTTCCACTCCTGACGATTTCTCTTGGGAAAAAAAAAACTCTCCATCCTGTCTTTTCCCAATGTAATCCTTCAACTTCTGATCACATGGGCAGACTCCTGTGCAAACACACACTCACACACACAAGGCTAAGTACAATAAACCTCATGCTTTCTTTGCCTGGAGGCGAGTGGAAGGTAAATTGAACAGCGGCTGGAGTGAAGCAGTGTGATGGAGGATAGTATTGTTATAGACGTGGGATTAAACACCATGTTCTTTATGTGCTCAACACAGATATTGACCATCTGTTGTCCTATCCTGACTCCAGCCCTTTCTCTACACTGTTGACATGGCAACTCCTGCTGTTAAGGGCCCAGTCCAACTCTTGACACTTCAGAGTACGTCCAGAAAAATGGGCTAATTCACCACTTCCTCCAATTCATGTTCATTAGCTGCGTTATTAGAGCTACAGAGCCCCTCGAAGGCTAAAAGAACGCCATCACTCTCAGCTCAATGGTCACCCATGTTGAATTGCTGCATTTAATCAATAAATGTAAATGATGGTCCACCGCAACACCTACCATCTATCACAGGTGGAAAAACAGAAGCTTACAGAGGAGTTTCTAGGTAGTTTTAAGCAAATAACAATCAGGTTTAAGTATGGAGAAAATAAAATCCACACCAGTTTTGATTTATTCTTAAACTTCATTCTGTAATCTGATAGTTGGTTTTAATCTATCGGAAATGTTAGCAGTTAACTAAGGCATGTTCAGAGAAAATGCTGCATATTTTTAGAAGAAGCAGATGAAGCAAACGTTTCCTGGTTAGGTTTAGGTTGAAATCGTTCAACTTACTTTAGCCTAAGAAATATATTGCAATACACACAACAATCATATCTACATTTTTAATATCATTGCTGGAGTTGGCTGTAAGAGAACTCAAGGAAACTGCAGGACACCCCCGGCAGGCCTCAGCAACCCAAAAAGTTGCAGCACCTGTACAGATCAACCCTCTGTACAGTGCATCAGAATAAAGCTTTGGGTTAAGGTTTAGATTGAAATATAGGTTTCAACTTGTACTTAGGTTTAGGCTTAAAATAAGGTTAGGATTTAGATTTAAGTTTAGGTTTGCGGGTTTAGTCTAAGACTAAGCAGGGGTGTCAATCTCAGTCGCACAAGGGGCCAAAATCCAAAACAGACTATAGGCCGAACAAGATAAACATTTATTGAACACACCAAAACTAAATTTTTAAACTTTTAAAACCGTTACTTTTTAACATAATTATGAACTAGATATATAGATTTACCTGCCATAATGCTAGTGGGAATGCTGTAAGCTGAATTTGGCTGCTGAAGAAGCTAATCTGATAGCTGAAGATGCTGAAATTGATAGCTAAAAATGCTAAAGCTGATTGCTGAAATCACTGAAGCTAATAGCTGAAAACACTGAAGCTGGTAGCTAGCTAAAATATTATCTAAATCCCAAATTAGCCCAAGCGTCCAGTTCCAATTAAAAGTCTATGTAAATACGTGTATGCACATTTTGGGCTTGTTTATTCAAAATTCTTGCATTCACACATTGGTATATCAGTTTTCACAACCTTTTACAGGCTGTAATTAGCGTTTAAAATGATACCAGATCACACTTTGACTGATAGTGACGGATGGATGGATGGCATGCCTTTTAATTCATGGATGTTTTAACCTTTAAAAAATGACAATAGAGAAATTTACAACTGTAGTTTGCACGCAGACGGAATTATGCTAAAATTTAAAATTGAAAAAAAATCAAAGTGAATAAATTGTGACTTGATTCAGTAATCTTTGGTGCGACTGATGCTGACTTTTCATCTTTAATGCAACCTCTTCCTGGTGTTGCATGTTCCTTCTTCCACTGGGAGCGGCATCTTAAAGTGAGCAACCCTGCTCCTGTACGTGGCCCCTCCAGCTCGGCCCCCGCGGGACTTGATTAATCCCACCGTGACGGCAAATCCACCAAGATACCGGCTTTAATTATGAGAGCGATAAATAACCTTTTGGAGAACTGTATAGATCATGTGCTGCTCAGGATCCACCTCTAGTGAATTATATTCCAGCAGGGAGCGTTGCATGCTGGGGAGCGCGGTGACAGATTGCAGCCACGAGGCCTCTGCTGCTGAAATATTTGTTCTTACCTGTAGTATAACGCTCCTGTGATTAATGGTTTCATCTCGGCATGGAAATATAATTACTCCATATTTATGCAGGGAATACAAAACCCACAACTGCTGAATCTGTGATTGTACAAAACACTTAAAAAGCTGATTCTGTTCATACAGTGATTCATATGCCTAAAGAAAATCGGAATTGTATTGTTTCCACTATAAAAAGGTAATCTTAAGATGGCAAAATAAAAATCCTTGCCTTATTTTCTGTCTTGATAGAAAACTTAAACGAAAATTGTGTTTTTAACATCTTCTTGAGGCCTTTTTCTAATATATATATATAAAAAAATAAGATGAAACATGCGGTCTGCGATTGATGCTAACACTGCTAGCATCAATTGAAGACAGAACTGCTAACAGAAAACACTTTTTCTGTTAGCCTACAAACTGATCCCAGCCCATCATCAGTGAAGAAAAGAGTTATATGGCTCTCACAAGAAAAAGTTTGGTGACCCCTAATTTAGAGGTGTGACAGGCTGTAAGCTACCGGGAGAGCATGTAAACAGAGAGCTCTCAGTAACTGGAAGGGGAAGAGGGGTGGGGTTGCATTACATCAATGGTCCCACCTCTAATTTAAAGGGAAATTTCTGTTGAACTACTACCACTCTACAGACTATAGGTCATAAAAAAAAAGACAGTTTTTTATTTGGGCAAAAAACACCATAATCATGAATAAATGAAAATAAAATGTTTGGTACGGTTTTAAAATAGATCAGAACAGGATCAGAGTGGGACTTAAAGAAAGTTTTTAAATAACAAAGTCATTTTGGTTTAAAAAAATGTTTTCTAGTAACTAGATTTACTTTCTCCTGAGAAAATTGTTCTTATCCCAATGTACTTGTTTGAAGAAAATCGGCCAAATTAAACTCATTTTTTGCCTATTCCTAACGGGTCATTTTTCCTCTATTCCTGGTGTTGGAAATTTTAAAACTTACTACTTCTATGGTAATTTTTGTTTGTTTTGGATTAAAAAAAAGTCCCCATGACTTTTCAGTGGAAGTTATATTTTTTCCCCGTTCTCGTGTTCCTCATAGAAGACGACTGCAGTTTGTTGTGTGCTTCACATCGATTGTTCCTGGCAGTCTGAAGGTTATAAACAGCAGAGGAAGCAGAGTAAATTTACTCTGGATACTTCAGCACGTCAAGATTTATCAGCAAGGACTGCGGTTGAAGGGAGAATGGAGGGGGGAGGAAGGAAAAAAGAGAAAAAAAAAAAATCAAATAAATTCAGAGGCGGCCTGGCAGACATTATATCCATTTGTCACCTCGTGCTGCGTGCAGAATAAAAGGCCTGTATGAATGGGCTCCATTATGAGAGGAGCGAGCCGCTAAGCTGCTTGCCACTGTTGATTTCTTGCAGCAGTCGATAAATTGAGCAAGGCCTAAGCAGGCCGTGGATGTCCCATTAAACAGCGAGCGCCGCTTGGCGTGTCGTACTTTTCACCAACGCTCCAGCAGTTCCTCCTGATTGCTATTCTCTTTATTGATTTGCTGTATTCACCTGCTCGCCATGCAGAAAATGTAAAGGGGACGGATACTGTATTTTTGGGAAACCAAATGGTCCTAATGACACTCCTGCAGCTTCAGTCCTGCACATTGAAGCAGCATCAGACACTGAATTCTTCTCTGAAGATCTCCAATTGACAGAAGAGCTTTCATTTTACCTTCTTCCCGTTCACTTAAGTTGTCAAGCATCTTGTAAATATGAGATTGACCGCTAACAGCTCATCATAAGTGACTGTACAAAGTTTGTGTAGGTGTTTTATTGAAGATAAGAACAAATAGGCCAATTCTGCTGACAATTCACAAAAAGTTTCAATCCCCAATTTTTGAGCCAATTTTACTTTTATTATTAACAAAGATCTTTTGAAAATCCTCAATTCTATTTTTTTTTTGCATTAATAGTAGCACATAAGCTAAAAAAAACAACTGCTGTTTTAATATTAATGACAATCCCCACAATAAAACTCTTTGTATACATATGACCTTCCTCCTAATAGTACATGCATTTGCTTGACTTTTTTAAAGGTTACATATGTTCAATTAAAGGAAACCCAATATAGCTGCTCCGCTGTGAACTTTAATAAAAGGCGGAACAAACCCTTACTATGTTAATGGGGTCACAGGTAAGACTGTTTCCCTCTTAACCAAACTGGAGTTTAATTTACCTCTTAATAAGTTTGAGTCGCTTTATGACCCCAGTGATTGAAAAAAAGGAAAAGATAATCCAAACATTCTTTTTCCAAACCTAATCAATCATTTTTGGGGTCAAGAGGTTGCTGGGACCTATCCCAGCTACAGTTAGGGACATCCAAGACTGGTCGGCAGTAGGGATGCCACAATTCTCAGTTTAAAATTGAACCGAACGCGTCAAATTATAGATTTTTTTTTAAAATATATATAAAGTTTTATTACACCAGGCTTACCAATTGTCTTCATTGTTCTTTGCTTTGTAGCAAATTAAATACATTTTTTCTAAATTTTCAGTTTTTTTGTACACAAATCATATCAAAACAAAAAGTGACCCAAAACCTAAGTTAGAACTGAAAAGTGGGAAAGTGGATCGTTACGTCCCTAGTACAAAGCCACACAATTACACACACTCACATCCACAATTAAAAACACCAATTATTGCATAAAGCATTTTTTGGACTTTTGGTAGAAATTGGAGTATTCATATGCTCAAAGGTGGGAATCAAAGCAGGACTGTCTTCCTGTGACGCAAGAATGCCAATTACTAAACCTCTTTGCAGCACCAACAAGTGTCACTCTTTTGATGAAATGAAGTTTGTTGTAGCCGAAAAACAACACTACAACCAAGTTTTAGGGCCACAATATTCATAAATATAGCAATAAAGTCATTAATTTATGAGAAAAAACAAACTTGTCACAAAGAGTTAGCTAGCTGGTAATGCAGGTAAGGTGGCACAAACAATACTTCACACTGAATCAGACTCTGTGCAGTGATTAAGTGTCCTATGGGTGATTGGCAAATGAGAGACACCTGAGCAGCATCACGAACTGTGCGCTGGGGTTGCTGGGAGATGTAGTGCAGTCAGTACACTTCTGCAGAGGAGGAGACGGAGCTCTGACTCCCGACTTGTGCAGAATTATGATATTTTTTAATAAAGTTATTAGTTCAAAAGTGATAAATTGAGAATTTACAAACAAACAATATTGTGTTTTAGTGTGATAGACAATAGAGGGTATTATACAGAGAGTATTATACGCGGTCTCTATGGCCTTAGTTTTATAAATAAGGAAAAATAGTGTCTTTTTCTGAGTCTACATTTATTTATTGTAATTTTAAGGACATTAAAAAGAACTTGCAGGAAACTGGGACTCTTCAGAAAAAGATTCTTCCGGTAGACGACCCAAATGTATAACGGCCGATGGTTTCCTCTGATAAACTAAAGACTTATGGCATCACCATAAATGGCTGCATCGATGTATTTACTCAGTATGTAATGTGATGGAGGCTTGTAAAATTGCAACTTTTTCTATTATTTTATGACTTTTTTTCATAAAATTGGTACTTTTTCCTTATATTTTAAGACATTATGTTTTGTAAAACTGACTTTTTTCTTATAAATTTACGACTTTAATATTGTAAAATAACTTTTTTCTACCAATTTCTTCTTGTAATTTTTTATTTATTTATTTTTATGACAGCTCAAACAGTCGGTTGGGTCCACATCTTATGAAAAAGGCTTGACAACTTGAGTCTTCTCCATAATGCAGCATGATTTTATTTCTTCCTTGTATCTGAAGTGCTTCATCAGACTGCCATCTGGCTCTTAACACACACAAAAACAGCATTAAAGAACAAAGCTGACTTCTTCTGCCTCCGTCTCCTCCATCCAGCTGTGTGGCTCACATTTACCAAGCAAAAAATAGCTTCTCTCTTTCAACAAGACAAATACGACGATGCTGGACCTTTGAGCCTGACACCTCCTCTGTATCACAAAGATGGTAAGAAAATGCGGCGCCACTAATGTTCGATACCGTCCGTTCTATTTCCATGTATTTAATTAATCTCCTCTGGCCTGGTTTAGTCACAAGGAGGCAGTTTATTAGGAGCGAAAACAGAAACACGCTACTCTTATACATCACAGCGATACAATTGTGCCAGAACCGGCGCGGCGACGTTCCTCCATTAGGTGTTCTGTTTCCTAATTAACAAACTGCCATCTTTTCCAGCAGACTGCGCGCCTCTTCCTCATTATTCACCCTCAATTACGTGAAGAGTTTGTCCTGCGCTACTTAATTACTTCATCCAGGAAGATGATAAGTTAATTTTGTGATTAACCCGCCGACACCTGAGCAGACAAGAATATCATGAGGGGATTATCATTTCATTTGAGGATGTCATCGCCACTGTTATTTTGTAACGGGCAATTGAATGTCAAAGACTGCTACTTGTTTGTTATGCAGAATGCAACTTTTGACGTTTAATTGGATGAAGTTCCCCATAAATATGCATTTTTATATGATCAGAAAGTAGATTTTTGACATTGTTGGACAAAGTTTGTTTCTACCTTTTCTTTTATGTCCTCTGATAACTGACTTTACACCAGATTCCTGCGAAATTTATCATAAGAGATGAAACTCCAGTGTTTGGAGCGAACATGCTGCCTCAAACACGTGTCAGTTACAGTCTTGTAAGGATTCCCTGGAGGTTGCTTGTTAAACAATTACCCTTCCTATTTCATCATGGAGAACGATTGCCCGTACAGGATAAACTGCTGCAAGTTTTAGAGATTTTTACCGCATGACTCAAATGCAATTCAAGTCAAAAGCTGCTGTTTAAAGACACAATCCAACGAAAACACTGTTTTATGGGTTTTTAATGTGTTCTTGTGGAATTTTTCTGATGATGGAGGACATAGATAAAGACAATTTAGCTTAAGATTGCATTTCTGAGTATCTCTTTAATTCATTGTTTTATGCTACCGGGAGAGACTGTAAACAGAGATCTCTCAGTAACAGGAAGGGGAAGAGGGGTTGGGTTTGCTCTGTGTTAACAGTCTACTGCTGCTCTGCAGAAACTATGTCCCAGAAAACACCACACATTTTTTAATTTTGGCTAAAAACGGCACAATAATAATAAACCACGGGAGAGGATTTTACAATAGATTAAAATATGATCAGAGAGGGTTTATAGTGGATAAAAATCCATTATTTCACATTAAGATTTATTCAAAAAAAGATGTAATACTCGCTCAAAAAATAAACCAGACGCCAAAACAATCACTGCACTGAGCGAGCCGGCCGTGGAGGACCGGGGCGCTTCACGTCTTGTGTGAGCCACACCATAGGTTAACAGGAGTGCTAAATGGTACCGGCCTCCGTTTTTTGCTGCTTCGCTTCATTTTCGCGTGCAGGATAAACCCGGTATAAGGGTTCAGATTGTCACAAACAGGCAGACAGCTGGTTCCACATGCAGCAGGTTTTATTAACAGTCCACAGAATAAGCAGGGTCAGACAGGCAAAGGTTATACACGGGCATGGGATCATCCGAGACGAGCTAGAAGAGGAGTCAGAGTCCAGGCGAGGGTCAGGGGCAGGCGGCAGGCAATCAGAATAGCAGGGTCGGAGGCAGAAGATCAGGTCCAGGAGTAAACGCTCAGAGTTGCAGGCAGGGTGGCACAAACAAAGCTTCGCGGAGAGTGAAGTGTGGAGCCAGACTATAAACTGAGGAGGTGATGAGGTGATGGGGAACAGCTGAGCTGAAGAGTCCAGGTGATGGCAGGTGGTGAGCTCAGAACTCTGGTGAGCGCTCCCTCTGGTGACTGGAGACGGTAGTAGCAGGTTGCTCCATGACACAGATGTTCTTTACATTTTTTGAGACACTTGATAATTAGCAAAGTTTGGCTTTGCTCCATCAACAAGAGTCTCATTTTAAGATTCAGTCTTACTCCAGAAAATTCTGGCCTTCGGACGAACAGCTTAAGAGGAGGTAGGTTACTAACACTGTTTGCAGTAGTGAGGAGGTCCTACTCCTCTAACTTTTGATGATCAGAGAACTGAGGCTTACTTGGGTGGGTGGCAGGAGGGTGCAAGGGGAGGCAATGCATTTTACTTCCAGATTGAATCACAAATGAAAGCTAAGTGGTGCCAGGTCAGTTGACCAGGTCATTTCTGGGGGCTTCTTATGTAAAACACATCATTCTCCGGTCATTTAAAGTCCTTACAAAGAACACAAACATTCTAAGATCCTTTTTTTTCTTATTTTCTACAGGGATTATATTCTGATGGAATAAAACACTATAGCAATATAAACAGGGGAACAGCTGCAGAAGATCCTGTGGTCCACCTGTGAGATGTTGACACTCTGGTTTCCTTTTTAAAAATCTGGTTGTCAAGTCTGACAGCAGCTAAGAAGATTTAATGCTGCAAATCTCTTGATTTCTTAAAAGCTCCTTGGCTTTTAATCCTGTCAAAAATAAAAACTTGTCAAAACGGAGAGTTCTCATGCCTTAGTCACATGCATCTCTACGGTGGGTTGACCTGTGAAGGTGTGTCTTGCAGTTCCCTAATGACTTGTATATCCACCTCAAGGTGACTTCATGAGATTGTCATGTGGATAATTAGGTTTTTGTTAAGTGTTCATAAGGATAATACAAGTTACTCGCACTTTGAACATTTGGGTGATGCTATCAAACGGTGTCCTTACGCAGTACGGTGCGAGTACTCACTTCACGGATAGTGAGGTGTGAGTTCTGGCCGGTGGCGGTTATTCACCCGCTAGTGTAGCGCTCGCACCAACTCCATTGGCTCTGTGACAGGCTGGTGACCTGTCCAGGGTGTATCCCGTCTTTGTCCAACAGTAACTGGGGCAATCTCTACTAACCAAGAAAATTGATGGATTTTCAGGATGAAAATATTAGCATTGAGCGGCCATATTGAATTTTTTTTCAACCTTTGATCTGGTTGATCTGGCCCAAGCGGACTTCCTGATTGGTGCCCAACTCCCTCAGATCACATTTTTACATCGATTAAACATTGAAACTTGACACCTCTGCCGTGCCTGCCATGTCTGATGGGAATGCACCATAAAAATGATTTAAATCTTTCTTATTGAATTTGTGCTTCAGCTTACAAATCATGAAGTAGTTTAGAAGTTAAAACTGGAGCTTTTGGTCCAACACAATATTTAGCAAAGCTACTGACTGAAATTAGCAATCAATTATATTTTCACCTGCAATTTTAAGGTGAATAAAATCACATCTACATAAAATAAAAAGCCAATGTACTATGTTAAAATTGATATTTCTTTGAAGACTTTTAAAGCATTTTTTTCAAAAAACAGCAGTAGGTCGCTTGCAAAGTCTCTGACCTTTTTTCCGCTCCTCCATAATTCCTCTGAAATGTTAATCTTCTTTCTAAGAAGGCAAAGAGAAACAATAACCCAAACTGTGAAGCTGCACCCATTAACTTTTAGCTCTTGATTAACCAGCGCGGCTCCATGCCGAGCTCGGCAGAAGAGCCTTGTAATCAACTTCCAATCATTAATGGTCCTGTTATCTGCACCTGGCTACTGAATAAACAAAAATCTCATTGCTCCCCTCAATCACTTGAAAGTTATCCCACTGAGAGGCACTTTCAACATCATCAGCGACACAAGCGGCTGATTCTGGGTCCCCAGTGACAGAGCGCTCCCCTGCAAGAAAGCTTGATCAGCTTCCTTTGCCTTAAACAGCGTTTTTTTTTTTTTTTTTTTTTTT
>NC_050531.1:16873131-16927530 GCF_002922805.2 Oryzias melastigma
ATCACGCTGCTCAGTGACACATAATCACAGCTCAGCTCAATTGGACTCATTGTTGTGGGGCCGACAAGTCTGCTTTGTATGCTGATTGATTCATGTCATCTGAGAGCGAGATGCTCGAAAAGACTTATCATCGTTCATTTGCACGCATTTCTGTGTGTAGACCACACTATTGATGATTACTATATCAGGAGATCTTTAATTAGCGGCTTTTGTGGCGAAGACAAATGAAAAACAAAAGGCAAGCAGAGCGAAGAGAGATCAAAAAGAGGAGCGCTTGATGAGTAAACATTTTAATTATGGTGTTAAGAATAAAATGAAAGGTAACATTTGCAAACAAATTAGCGTAAAGGTCACTTTTGTTTCAAAGTATTTCACTATAGCTTTGTTTTTGCATGTTTTATCCGTTGTGTTCCTGGAGCTCTCCTATCTTCAACCATGATTGTAAGTAAGTAACTTTATACTGAATTAAATTCAGTTTCCTTACATAGCAACAATGCGTATTTGAAGAACCAGCTAATCCACAAATAGGCTACAAATCTAAGAAGTGTAATTCTATCCAATCTATTTAAAATGCACGTGCTAACCAAATATTTGACTACGACCTAGTTTTTTTTCTAGCCACTGGGATATAGGTAGGCGTCTATTTCCTAAAGATGGGTAACATAGATTTTATCTGGTGCAGGTGCTGAACTGCTACTCCTGAAACAGTTTTGGTGCCTAAGTGGTTCTGGGAGAAGGACAGCACTTGAATGTGCCTAAGAGGTTTTATTTCATTCTTTCTGACAGTCGCTTCATTGCCGTATTCACCCATGCCGAAGTATATCTCACCGCTCATCGCCACGACAACTGTCTTTTTGAAGCATTGCACACAGCAGTCTCATCCATCAGGTCACTGAATAAGAATCTTTCGCAGACCAACTTTCACTCACTTCGCCTTTGACCTTTTGACTGAAGCTCCAGGCGCCCTCATGGCCACATCTAATTTTTCTTGAGCCCGCCTATAGTTATTGGCTAGAATTTTGGATAGACATTTTTGAAAATGAAGCACCAAAATCAAAATTTTTGTGCACTATACATTAATGCCGGCACCACATTTCAGTATCCATCCCTGCTATTTAGGGGGCTGCTGTGGCAGAGGGAGTGGGGTCAACCTTTGATCAAAAGGCTGCAGATTTGGTTTGTCCAAAGTATACAGTATCCCCATATCAAACTGACCTTGGGGAAGGCAACAAATACGAAATTACTCTTAGTGGTTGCACCACTTGCATGTCAGCAGAGTGTATAGGGGGAATAAAACTGCAACTGTAAAGGACTTTGAGCCATAATAAATGCAGAAAGGTGCTATACAGTATGTGTCAGTTACCATTTATTCTTATATTATCGTTTTTGTTGATGTTGTAGCTTTTATGAGTAAATTAAGTGCGTAATTTATCTAGTAGTACATTAAAGTCTTTAGCTTTTTGTTAGGATTTATCACAGTCTATTGTAAATGAGGGGAAATAACATTTGATTAAATACAAAAAGAAATTCTATTTTCAGTATTCAGATGAAATCATATGATCATATTTGTTTATGTGATGCATGTTTCTTTCATCAACAAGGTGACTTATTCTCCCGCTCTGTCTGAGTGTGAAGGACTGAGTCCGCTGCTTCTGTTCCTGTCCATTATTTGAGCTGATCTGGCTGGAGACCTTTGCCTTGCTGGGAGCCAAACGTGATGTGATGTCGGCTGACACGCCCCGACGTCCCCCCCGCCACCCCCCCGCTGCTGCTGACTGCCGGCGGTCTGGTGGAGGCTGGAACTCCACCTCACAGCCTGCAGTTACCCAGATATCACCTCACTGTGTTTCTCAGAGAACGAGGGGGAGAACGGCATCAAAGCGAAACACAGAAACACAATCGTCTGCCGGCAGGCCTCGTGTCGGGAGGATTCAAACCTCTGCAGGTTCGGGGAGGATAAAAGTTGAAGCGCTGAGAACAGAATGTTACAAGGTGTCGCACGCCAGCATCCCTACAAGCAAACAAAAACTGTCAGGAGTTTAATATTTCAACTATTGCTGAACTATTTAAATATATGTTCTATATAAAAAGAACACTTTGAAACCATAAAACAAAGAACAAATCTTCATTTCCAAAAAAGTAAAAATTAGACATGTTGGCACTATTTTCTTAAAACACATATAATATGCATTTTTCTTTAAAGGTTAAATTTAAAAATCCTTGTCTTTTCTGTGTTTAAGCCTTATGTAGTTACAAACTGATTACCTGGTTGAGGTGTGTCCATCTGTCATAATTTGGGTCATACTATAAAATAGTTCTTCTGCAGACACTGTTATCAGTGCAGGTGGGGAACTGCTGACTTTGACTGGGGGCATTGTCAAGTGGCAGAGGGAAAAGTTCTCATTCTTACTGACATGGCTCCTCTTGAGGAAGCAGAGGCTAACAACTCTGGTCACATGGCACTTGGAATAGATGGAGTCCACCCCGAGTTCCTCAAGTCTCTGGAAGCTGTGGGAGTGTCTTGGCTGACACATCTCTGCAACATTGTGCGGCAGTTGGGAGATGTACTACTGGATTAGCAGACAGAGGTGGAAGTCCCCCTTTTCAAGAAGGGGGATCGGAGGGTGTGTTCGAACTACTAGAGAATCACACTCAGGCTCCCTGGGAAAGTCTATGCCAGAGTGCTGGAGAAGGAAGTTCATACGATCCAGGAACAACAGTGTAATTTCCAACCTGACGGCAGAACAGTGAACTAGCTCTATATAATTTAAGGGTGCTAGAGGGTTTGATGGAGCTTGCTCATCCAGTCCATATGCGTTTCGTGGATTTGGAGAAGGCGTTCGACTGTGTCCCCCGTGGTATCATGTGGAGGCTGCTCTGGGAATACAGAGTTCAGGGAACTTTTCTGAGGGCTGTCCAGTCTCTGTATGACTGGAGCAGGAGTTTGGCTCACAGTTAGTCAGTCAGTCGGACAGGCTCCTGGCAGGGCTGCCCTTTATGAGTGGTTTTGTTCTTAACATTCATGGAGTTAATTTCTAGGGACAGCCAGGGGTTGGACCGGGTCTGGTTTGGTCTGGATTTCCTCTTTGCTCTTTGCAGATGATGTTCTCCTGTTGGCTGAATTGAGCCAGGACCTCCAGCATACATTGGGGTAGTTTGTGGACGTGTATGAAGTGGCTGAGATGAAGGTCAGCACCATTAAGACTGAGGCTATGCTTCTTGACCAGAGACAATAGTACGTCCTCTCTGGGTGGAGTGCTCCCTCCTCAGGTGGAGGAGATCAAGTATCATAGGGTCTTGTTTACAAGTGCGGGAAGATTGATGAAGGATATTAACAAGCAGATTGGAGCGGCGTCCACTGTTATATGATTTCTGTACCAGTCCATTGCAGTAAAAAAAAGCTAAGCCAACAGGAAAAGCTCTCAATTTACTGGTTGATCTTCGTTCCTATACTCACCTGCGGTCATGAGTTCTGGGTCATGAGTGAAAGAACGAGGTTCTGAATAAAGGACCAAAATGAGCTTCCTGTCCAGGGTGGATGTGCGCTCTCTTATAGGTAGTGTGAGACGGTCGATCACCTGAAGAGAGCTTTGAGTAGAGCCGCTGCTCCTCCACATCGAGAGGAGACAGTTGAGGTGGCTTGGGCATCTGCCTCCTGGATGCCTCTCCAGAGTTTAACTGGGCAAAGATCCTGGGGAAGGCCCAGGACATGCCGGAGAGACTAAGGTTGTGTCCGGATTCCCCCCCTAATCACTATATAGTGCATTTGCCATTTGTAGTACTGTCTGAATCTACTAATTCCAAAATCGAGTGCACTGGAAATTTCCCAGAAGTCTTTGCGAAAAACTAGCTTACATCAATGGTCACTAGATTAGCGGGTATAGACCACAATGCATTGCGGTCGAACAATTTTAAACAAAAAAAAAAACGTGTTTAAATGTGATATTTGACTAAACTAACCACATTTTCACCATCAGAACACAGTGGATTCATGAATAAATGCCGTGAAATGTTCGTTTTTAATTCGCTTTTTCCATTCATTAAATCGGTGACGTCATATCTGGTCTTTAGAAAAACTAAAGAAAAGTAGTGAGCATTGTGTCTGAATTACCTTTAAAATCCAGGGCACTGGATAGTCCCGTATTATATAGTTTTTTAGTAGTTATGGGTCACGGGGGAAATTCGGACAAAGCCTAACTCTCTCGGCTTGTTACACGCATTTAATGACCAAGCAATTTGTCCACAGAGCCCAAAAACGGTTGTAGAAACTTGCATTTCTGCACAATGTGGAAGCGCAAAACATTCGCTTACATAAACTTTTCATTGAAAAGGGCCGCTTGAATGTGTTTTGCTGAGGGCACATTGATCATCACAGCAAAGTCTACTTTTCTCTTTAATAAAAGGTAAACCAATTAGGGCTTTTGGCTGGACTGTGGTTGAGGAACAGAACAGGTTAAGAAAAAGTGTTGTGGCAACTTGCGTGAATCTTGCTCCAGGCTTTTTCTTTTACAGATCTATTCCAATATGAAAGTCTTGGTGACATAATTCCAGTCAAGCACAAACCACAAGTATTAATTTCTCCTTCATGATCAATATTCAAACGGTTGGCACTTCTGTGTTTTGAAATGGATGCTACCCACATGTCACTACATAATCCAAGTCTCTGATTGGTCAAAGTTCAACGTCTTCAACTTTCACTACATTTTCAATAGTAACACATTTTGTATATAGAACCTGAAAACTGACTTAAAAACTTGCGTAGCCAAGCATGAACGTGAGAGTTTCAAATAGGGAGGCTGGAAATGCTTATATGTTTGAGTTTACATAGACTTTTCATTGAAAGTGGTCATTGAATGCACGTTTCTGATCCTGGTATGAACATAACATGATTCCTCTGAGGAATGAAATGTACAAATGAAGGGCCAAAAAAATAAATAAATAAAACTGGGACATGGCATGGGACTCAACAAAAGCCGCACCACTGAAACCCAAAATCAATGTGAACGGAAGCGGAATGTGTCCTACACTGCAGCCATATGGGAGTCCTTCACCAAAGGAGGACACAAAAATAAATAAATATATGTGTAGAAGATGGGCTCTTGAAGCTGCATTACTGGGCTGACGGCTTAAGCTTAGAGAGAGGGAATGAGGAACAAATTTAGTAGCAGATCTTAGAATAACTAGGTAGGGATAAAGCTTAAAAAAAGTGCAAATGGCTGCACTTCTGGACGCTTTGCTTAAGGCCCTGAGATGAAGTGCTGACTGAAATGTTTGCAGTTAGGAAAAACGATGAAAGAAAGTTCTAATCAACATTTTTTTTTTCATGAATTTGAACCTCAGGAAAAATAAAGGTTTCTGTGAAATTATAACAGTTTTAGTCCAAGTCCAAGTTTAGACTTCTGAGCCCTTGTTAGTGAAAATCATTAAAAGAAAATATTAAAAATACTATCTTGGAGAATCAAAATATATGTTTAAGTTCACATTAGTGTCTCACCTACATAGAAAGAGGAGGCATATATTGTAAATGATTACAACTTTCATGATAATACCAAACTTTGGACTAATATTTGCCTGCAGTCCAACAGTGTTTAGAGCAAGGGTCACGAACGTGGTGACCCCGGGCACCAGGTAGCCCTCAAGGACCCCACAAGGTGCCCTCAGGTGTCTTCTAAAATGATAACAATTCACTTGTGAGCTGCGTCTGAAAATGTAACAATTACTGAGATTAATAAAGTGCTGAATATTATTAGCTTCTTAGCTTGCTTTCATTGTTGATCAATTTAGTGAGAAATCAGTGTCTTCACATAGAGGAGTATCATTATTCATCATTAACAATGTATAAATAACTATAACTAAGCAAAATGTGTTATTTCAGAATGGTAGCCTTTCGTATGGTTCAGTACCGATAAATTAGCCCTCACTTTCATAAAGGTCGGTGACCTCTGGTTTAGAGTAACGCATTTTAAAAGTAATGTATTACAGTAACATTTACTGTTTCCTCTTAAAAGTAGCACGAGGTGTCACCACTTTTTTTTGTTTGGCAACAGTTTTTTCTCAGCACATTTTAAATCCTGCATCATGATGGATGAAATGTTGATGTTTAAAGAAGTAAAACCATGAGATTTTCCGTATCAGAATTTTCTTTGTCATTGTATGTGCAACAGAATGTTAATGCATTGCAGGTTTTTAAAGTCAGGGTTGGAAATAAAAATAAATGCTACATACATTGTTTAAATAAAGCAAAAATATTTCAGATCAAGTTTAACAAAAAAATAAATAAATAAATAAAAGTTTTGATACCATTACTACGGTGGCTCTGAAGTACAAATCCTGCCAACACGCCTCTGAATGCATTAACATATCAAAGATCACAACTGCAATTAAAAAATCCAGAAGCCAAAAACACACTTAAACAAAACTAAAACGAAACAAAAGAAAAAAGAAGCATTTTGGAAAAATAAAGTAATTTCCAGAAATCAGTATAAAAAAATACTAAAAAACAAAACATAATAAGAAACCGGAAAAGGTAGATATTGTGGGTGTTACGCCGCCAGTTTCTCCCGTCTAGTGACCCAAAAAGGACGCAACATGAAATGATGGGGCTCTGTCTCCCCCAAGTCTCAAAATCCCGCACAGTTGAAGCAGCTTTACAGGTTTTATAAAAACTAGAGCATTAACTTCGGAGAGGACCAAGGCCAAAATAACAACCAAAATTTGGCCTAACTACCAAGAACCTAAATCTTACCAAACAGAACAAAATAAACTGAAAGATGATAACTGACCACTCTAACATAACAAATCACAGTCCACTTCTACAGCTCTAAACACGTAGCTGGCTCTGGGAGAGGTGGGAGATGTCAATTGAGCCTGGCGTGGTCTACTTCCTGGTTCCTTTTATAGCAGGTGCAATTCCAGTTGTGATGTCTCGTGGTGCTGGAGCACCATCACACCAATCACACTCTGGCACCTGCACATTAATACGTTCAAGAAACAAACAAAAAAAAAAGAAACAACTAAAAGAAACGTCCTGGGATGAAACATGGGGCGTCGCTGATTGGGTGATAATATACAGTATCACTTCCTGCCAAATAATGGTCTGTTGAATGATGGACAAAATATAATTATCCAACCAGATATGTCTCATAATGCCTACTTTTTCCGGTTTTGGTAAAAAAAGTAACCCTAATAAATATACAATTTATATAGAAAATTGCAATTGTTTTTTTTGTTTTTTTTTTAGTAACTAAACCAAATATATTTGTTGGCAAATTCCATTGAAAGTGGCCTTTAGTTCCATGCTACGAACCTGCCAGTCTCCCTGACAAAAGCAGGAGGTGTGATTGCACCCTCAGCCTCTTGTGACCCGTCCATCTGCTCCTCCTCCCAAACTTGGACTTCTTCAGAACCAGGCCTCTTTAGACACAAAAAACGTCCTCTTTTTTCCCTGCTTCATCTTCTCAGCTGTAGCCAGCGCTGCTCCTGCTGGAGCTATTACCGATACGCTCCGGCCAAGTGTAAAAGCTCTATCTGCCACTTATCAGTACACAGACTCTCCTCCATGAAAACTTCCCGTCATGCCAAAGCTCTCCTCGGCTGCACCGCAGGGGGACAGATTTTGGGTTTTTCACAAGAAAACTTTACTCTCTGACATTTTAAAATTGGTTCACATTCTTAATGTTCTAAAACAGCTGTAATTAATTTTATCTATTACTACCCTAATAAACACGACTGTATCTTTCTAATGAGACTGTTGGAAGGTTAGCCTACAAAGAAAATCATATTTAGTTAATCAAACTACATGAACAGTTTTCACTGTGAATAAAACATCAGACTGAACCTGAACAGTGTTTCTTTGAAACAGAAAAGTTATGGAAATTCATAAGCCTTGTAAGAATGGAGAATTCCATTAACTCACATCTCTGTTATGATCTTTATAGGCCTGCATTATAAAAGGTCCAATTAAAGATTTAATAAATTAACTTCTGTGTGATGTCAAATGAATTTGGCAAAAGCTGGGGATATAAGCTTTCCATCTCGTTTTTTTTTTTTAACACAGGCACGCACACACATGATTATGAGCACACCAAAGAAAGAGGCTCAGGGCCCTATTATCATGGAAAAATAGGCTGAGCTGGATAAGCCTTGTTAAACAAATTTGCTTTTTGTTTTAAAAGAATGGAGACATTTTTTTTATGTTTGTATATTTCTTGGCAAAGCAGGAAAACATCCCATAAGACTGTAAGTTAGAATTTGAAAGAAACATCAACAAAGAAAAGAACAAACACCTTAAAAAAGTCAGTTTTAAAGAAAATATTTTATCCACAACAAATTTTATCATGATTTGGTTTGAACCAATGATTGCGAGAGAGTGGTATCAACTCAATGGTTTAGTAGTAGAGTGCATACCTTGTCACTGTGAGGTCATGGGTTCAAATTTAGGATCACTTTAAAGACTTCAAAAATGTGAAATCTCGGTTGGATCTGGAAGTTAACCCCTTGGTGCCTATTGATGCAAAAATATACCAAACCACTTTGGTTCCAAAATTACCTTAACTTAGTATGTTTTTGAAACAAAAAAACCAACAGTGATTTTTTTATTGTTATTATTATTTACCACATTAATTACCACATTATTATTATTCTGACTCCAAGGGGTTAGTGGCCTCTAAGAGTGACTGCAGTTCAGGATGGGTCAAATGCAGAAACCAAACTTTGACGATGTCAGGAGTCAGAGCTCTGTCTCCCCCTCTGGTCACCGATGGGAGCCATCTCCAGAGTAGTGACAGCACTACATCTCCCAGCAACCCCAGCGCACAGTTCCTGGATACTTCACATCTGTCTCTCATTTGCCAATCACCCCCAGGACAGTTAAGCACTGCCTTACTCGGTGCAAAGTATTGTTCATGCCACTCTGCCTGCATTACCGAGCATTTCTATGTGGACCTGATCTTCTATATAACTGACTCTGCTTTGTCTCTGACCGTTTGCTGCCTGCCCTGACCCTCGCCTGGACTCTGACAACTCTAGTCTCTTCTTGGATGATCCCATGCTCGTGATTGACCTCTGCCTGTCTGACCCTGAGTTAGCTTTGTGGACCTTTAGCCTTAGTTTAGTTCCTGTCTGAACTAATCAACCTGCTGCACGTGGAACCAGCTGTCTGCCCGTTTGTGACAACTAATAGGACTTGAATTTTGTATTGAGCTTCTCCCAGACCACTTTTAGTTTCCCAGTCTGTCATCTTCATCTATGCATCCGGCACTGCATAGTTGGAGAAAAAATGAGGAACAAGTCAGATAGTTGTCGAAAAATGTAATCAGACTGATCTGGAGATACCAGTTCATTAGGGTTCATGGTGACAACTGCCCTTACGGCTAGAATTCGGCTTGTCTATGGGCTAAAAATGGGTAAACCTTTATGTGGCTCACAGGTGGCCTGCACAAAATGTCAAGAACGTAGACTGCTTGGAGCCCATGAAGCCAAATTGTTCATGGACATTTTTTTCCTACAGGCACGAGACGTCATAGAAAACAAATGCCAGGATAAAATAAAGGGTAAGCAGGTGATATGCACGTGTGTCACGCTGATTTTTCTGTTTTAAACCTCCCTAAATCTTGTGCACTGCACTAGGAGCCTGTTAGTGATGTTCATGTGATAAGTGTGTACTCCTTGCGCTCTGGTAGACTGTTAAAAATGTGTAAATTAGAGCAGAGGATAGGGATTCTATGGGTACTTGGGTATTACATCCATACCAGGTGTGTGCAGCATTTGTCATTTTACTTGCAACTGTGTATCCACACATAAACTCATATATCAAAAATATAGAAATACAACATACAATTTATACATGTACTGCTTAAAATTGCACCTACTTAAAGCTAACTACAAATTCCAATGGTTCCTATGATTACAAATCTTTAATTTCCCTCTTTGCTTTTAAGGCTTGATATCAGTGGGTCTCATTCTGGTCATACGTCCAATCCATCTTTAGATCCAGATTAAGCATCCTAGAATTATTTTTGAACCTCCTTTGTTAATTGCATGTATTTGTTTGCATCCAACAGTTCATATCCAAAAGTGAGGACAGGAACTATTAGTTTCACCTCTCATCTCAGCTCCCTTTTTAGCACAGAATGGTACAAAGAAAAGTGCATCGATCTGTTGGGAAGTCCTACACTGCTATAATCCCTCCCACGAGATCAAATGTTGGTAACAGCAGACCCGAAAACTCACAACTCAATCCACAAAGTAGCTAAACTGTGCAGTCCCACTGGCAGGTGGTGACCCCTCTGAAAGACAATCCCATGTGGCTGGTTCAGGCTGAACCCAGCTGGACCGAACGGACGATCCATCCGCTTCAACTGTTGCGCCATGTGAACTCAGCCTTTATAAAAACATTTAATAAAGAGACAGAGGAGGAAGTTAAAATGTTCTTCATCTAAAGTGGCGGTGAGAACAACAGTAACAGATTTTATAGATGAGATTGATTGATTTCACTCTAGTTCTAATGTTTGATATTCAGGTAAAAACAGAAGAAAAAAAATGCTAGCTTCAACAGTTTCCTTTAAAACCCAACAAAGCATAACAGCAATTCCCTCGGAAATCCAGAAAACGCGCTGGTGACTAATTTTGAATATAATAATCTATTTAATCACAACTTAACATAATGGATCCCTGTGTTAAAAGCTATTTATGTGAAGGCCTGTGGGCTGACAGAATGATGCACTCACTCCCCCCGCTGTCATTTATTTCCTATTCTGCCACGTTGAGCCAGAAGCCTGGAGCGTGCCACAGAGATAAGAAATTAAATGTGCGTCTGCTGTAAAGGACATGATCAGGCTGGAAAGGACAGCATGGATCCTAACTCACACTATCTGTTAAAGCGCACGTTGTAGCAACACCGATCCGGTTTGTGGTGTTATCAGAGAATAAAATCACTATTTATTGAATGGGTGGCATCACAAATGAATCATTTATACAGTAAAATTTGTATTTTAAATTAGGTCTTTATTTTTTCCTGCCAGCCATTGAGCACGTAATGTTAAACGGTTACATGCTGTGACATCTCCAGTCTGTTTGAACTGCTCTTACTAACAGATTCTTCACAATTATCAGTTTTTGTATTAAAGTATTAATTGAATTTAAATAAGTCAAATTATAAGTAAAAATTGACACTTGGTGTAAAAATTTTGTGATATTTTACCTCACTTGAGGAAGCAATGATTTTTTTTATTTTTAATTTTGGATAAAAACTGCATATTTAGAATTAAAAGACCACTGGGGACTCTTTGAATTTCTATCAAAATATGATCAGAATTGGACTTTAATGACCCAGAAGTAATTAAACAAAAAGGTTTCAAGCCAGATTGATCAGGAGTCTACAGCATTTAACACTCAAAGAGGCATTTGGGACAGTTTAACTTCTCATTTTGACAACACTACTTTTCAAAATAAAAGACCAAATTAAATCCTTCAACTCAATTAGAAATCTAATCGATACATTTTTGACAGAAATGACATCTTATATAAACAAATAAAAGCAAATATTTTTCTTACAGCAAAATGTAGAAAGAAAGACACTCATAAACCAAAAGTAATATTTAAACAGAAAAATTACTATGAATTTATCTAATTCAACTAAATCCTATTGGGGTCTAAAAACAAATAAGTGTATGAAAGACTGGTAACAAATAGCATTACGTAATATACACAAATGAAGTAAATACAGGTAAACTTTTAATGTGTACATCCACTAAAAGATCCCATAAGAATTGCCATGAAATATTTCAGGTGAAAAACTAAGCTTTAGTAACTGAATTATGTTCTGTCTGCAGGAACTCGAATATAAAAATTATTTTAGCTGAAGTTAAAAGTTAGTTACTAGTCTGAGGAACTAATCACTTTTAAAGGTGCATTAATTGAATTACTAACTCACTTAGGCTGAATTTTGGGAGATTTAACTAGTAACTATCAGTAATTTCTTTTTTAAAGTGAGATTCCCAACATTGGTTCCAAATTTTTAGGCCATCACATGAATATAGAACATTTGGGTTTTGTGACCACAAATATTTTCTTTGGTGTTTATGATCACTTTTTAATAAACACCCTGCAGCCAACTAGAATCGAGTATTAATGGTATAAATACAAATAATCTTCACAAACAATAACAAAATGTCGATTTGTTGATGAAACTGCCAGCTGGTCAGACTCGCTACGGGTTGAAAGTCACAGTGTTACCCCCCCAGCTGCTGTCAGGCTAAGCGGTGTGTCTGAAAGAGGCTTGTGTGCTTTAATTAGTCACACTTTGGCCGCACGTCACCAACATGTTCACACACACTCAGCCATATTTACACATGCTCTGCAGCCGCCTGCATGTAGCATGTAATTAAAGCCCAAACCATGATATGACAGGGCTCTGCCTCGTGCCCTGCAGCTCCTGGAAGGTGTCCTGGCTTATCAGAGCAGTATTGATCTGCACTCGAGGAGAGGCTGCACTGACAGAACTCGTGTTCATTTTGGAAAGAGGACACAGCTGTCAGCCAGCCAAAGATTAGTCCATCTGAGGAGCTTTTCTGACAGAAATGCTAAACAGCGTCTGGCTCCATCCAGACAGGAAGGATCTAACCTCAGCTCCCGAGTGGGGAGGAAATCATTCAATTAAAATTCAAAGTTATTCTGTTAATCCCTGAAGGGAAATTACAGTTTTACAGTTCTACAATGGCTTTTTTTGAATAGCATAAGAATTAAAATATTTTTAAATCACACGAGTCAATAATTGATTTGCAGCAAAACAAAGATAACATAACAAATGTTTAAACAGGAAAATTTACTCAATTATTTGTCAAACAATCTGATTTAAAAGTTGTAACTATACAGGTCTCAAAAAAATGCAAGCAAAGACTGAAAAAAAGCCATAAATTCCATCACATGATTACGTTAATTGACATCAGGTCTGTAACATGATTAGCTCTGAAAATACGTCTTAGAGTGGAGGAGACGCTTAAAGAATTCTGCAATCGATGACTGCATAGAAAAAAAAACAGTACTTTGAAACTTTGTTTCACGTCTAAATGCAAAGACTTTGCAAAGGGCACCATCTACTGTGCGTCACAACATCAAAACATTCAGAGAAGCTGGAGAAATCTCTGTGTGTAAGGAGCAAACCGGAAAGACAGAATGCTGGAAGTCTGACTGTCAGATTACTATCACACAGTGGGATTTTTCTGAATGGGCTGGAGCTTGTCGAAATTTCAGAATTCACTGAGAAAAAAAAGGATATGAAAAAGGAAGTCAATAAAAATGAGTGATGTGGATATAAAAGAAACCATTACTATTTTTGCAGCTCAACAGTTGATTGCAAAACTTCTGTGCTGTTACTAAAACCTTTATTACACAAGCTGTCCCTACTATCCAATTTAACACACGGTCTTCAACTAACTTTTTCACTGTTTACACTATTAATTCAATTATTTCTAAAATAGAGAAAAGCTTTGTGCTGATATGTGACATTTCAACCTTTAAACACCGTAGATGTCACTAGTGGCACCTGAGTAACACACGCTTTTAACATACTTTATACTATGGTCCAGGTGAATACTTGATTCTGATTGGCTGCTGGGTGTGCATTAACAATATTTCGTAACTCAACTTTTGAGACTTATAAGGGCGCTATCCAAAAGTCAACTCAAAGTCCCTGATTGTTCAAAGTTCAATTGGTTTAGCTTTCAGAGCCTTTTCAATAGCTGGACATTCTGTTCAAAGAGGCCAGTGACTGTATATTCACTGGAAAGATCAACCGCTCCCTTCTTGTGTTCCACATATTAAGTTAGTGATTGTTTGATTGACAGATTCTCCCGAGCTGCTTTCATTGGAAAAGGTGTGAACTTCAAACAAGCTCACTCATGACTGGCAACAGTAGTTCCTTGAAAAACGTGAGTCGGACCGACTCGGTCCAATCACTGTCGACAGGTGTCAAAATGGCGGCGGCTGTTTTGGGAAGCCATGGTTACAGCTTTGGCTTGATTTCTCAAGGGGCAAAGGTAAGGCATTGTCTATGGGTGACGTTAAAATCTTGCATTGTCCAGTGATTAATATATGTCTATGATAGAGGTTCAGAAACGTATGTTCAACCTGACTGAAAACTGTGAGTAGTGACACGTGAACACAAGTTTTGAATGCGGAAGCCTAAAACACACTCTCTCCACATCAAATTCAGCTGATTCATGTTAGTTGCGTAACATTTCAAGAGTTATGATAGTCCAAAGAATGTCAACGCTAAAGCTAAAGCATTATTAAAGGGTTAAAACTAGGGCTGTCAGATTTGTCGCGTTAAAAACGCATTAATCTGACATGTGCTTGACGCCGACGATTTTTTTGACGCATTAATCGTGGATTTTCTCATACGTGCCTTTCCATACCGCACGCGTGCGTCCCGCCCTCTAACTCACCGGCTGCTCTCACTAGATCACGGGCGGGTCTCCAAACACCGAGCTGCGAGCTAAAACCGGCCGGCGCTAGGACCTGGAGAGCTCCTGCACTCTAACCCGGCTCCGGTTCGCGTCCAGTACCACGTCTGGTGGTACCGGTGTAGGTAGCAGATCTGCTCGGCCTGTCAGATCGGCTCGGGGGCTGGCGCATAGATGACGTGTAAGATTGTGATTGGTCCGGACCATTAGACCACTGTCACGTGACACGGGGAATTACACAGACACTTCCGCCATAACAATGCACGGATTCTTCCCGAGTACAAAACCGTGGAGGTCCGAACAAATACGTTAAGAATCACTAAAGGAGAAGGAATATTTGCAATCAGCCGCAAAAACCTAGACAACGAAATAATCCGATGGAGAGGAATCATCACAGGATAATGATCGTTATTTTAATAGAGAGAAATCAGGCTGGGAAGGATGAAGTTTGAGGTAAAGTGGGTGCTAGCGAGTAGCATGCTAGCTTGTTGTTGGTCGCACATAAAAAAAAGAAAGTAATTATTTGCACTTTTTTTTTCTAAATACATCCTGCCAATGTTGAACTTCTTTCTGGTCGCACGGACCGGATGAAGTCCCGCTAGAATACGCAGCGCTCACTTTCTGCTCCGTTACACAAACACTAAGGAGAGCAGACGTTAGAGAAGGAGCTGTCAATGCCAAAATAATAAATAATAGCCCGAGCAGATCTCAACACTTTTTCTTTTCTTTTTTAAAAAAGAAACTTTATTGTAAATGACAGTTTCAGTACAGAAAAACAGCAAATTAGCCAACTCGTTTGTTACAGTTGTGTGACGTCATCACTAGTCGCAAGCCCCCGAGCCGATCTGACAGGCCGAGCACATCTGCTACCTACACCGGCTCGCGTCCGGCGCCGCGTCCCGAGAGCTGCGGACCCCCGACGTTCCGAATAGCAAGCGCACTGGGGGACGTTTTAAATGTTCTGGAGGTTTAAGCGAGATCCAACCCCTGCATAGCGGTCTGTCTGCCGGCATATTCATGGCGTGAGCTCCGCTGGACACGTCGCTGCATCGAGCTGCAGCCAGAGAACGCGGCGGCAGTAACAGACTGTCAAACTATCCACAGAGTATCCCGCTTTTCTCAGTCTTTAATGTTTTAAAAAACAAAAGTTAATTGGAAATGATAAATCTCTATTTCATTTATTACTGTAGTTCAGCAGAGGAGGAAAAGATTTGGTCCTGACAAAAAATGAACATGAAAGTGTTATGGAAATTTGATTTTGGATGTTTTTTATTTTATTTTACTGAATGTTGATTGAAGTTTTGAATTTAAAATGCCCTTCACTTGCACTTGGGCTTTTGTTAGGCATTTTATGTTACAGCCATTTATTGTTAAGAAAGTTTATCTCAATACAATGTTTTAAAATAAAGTATTTCTGATGAAAACTATTAATTTTGCCATTCTTGTTTTCATAATTAATGGAGAACTGCTAAATTCCACGTAGCACACATTTTTTAGGCCACAACTTAATTTGCGATTAATCGCGAGTTAACTCGGGACAAAATGCGATTAATCGCGATTAAAAAATTTAATCACCTGACAGCTCTAGTTAAAACCAATGAAAAAACAGGTGCTAACTATGCTAACAATTCCGGCTAGCTTGGGCGGCTGAATCCCTGTGACCTCCCCCTTCACTCCCCGTTTTGATGGATCTCTGTGTGTTCATTTATTGAAGCAAAGTCCAATTAGTGCTAGTCTGTTTATGTTAAATTTGCCTGCAAAAAGTAGAAATCCTATTAGCTTTAAATAACATCTCTGTGTTTTATGTAACAGTTTTCATGAGCTCTCCAATGTGGCTGCATCAAAGGAGACTTGTCTGCTCATGAATCTTACCCTGCTAGAATCCTTCAACCCCATTATCTGGGTAAAGTGTCCTTCCTTTGCTATTTGTGCCCTGCTGCGCCGCGCACCATTACCTTCTGATGGCTAATAGCTCCTCAGACTTCCTATCCTGAGAAAAGGGCTAAACTTGTTTGGCTGCTTTGCTCTAGGGTAAGATGTAATAGTTGCACAGAAGCGTCTTAGAATAAGTGTCTGTGCAGGAGATGAGAGGGATTTGTCATCCCAAAGTATCTGCGACATTTACAGAAAAAGCAGTGAAATCTTGACACCATGGATTGAAATTCTAAAAATGAAAAAAAAAAAAAAAAAAAACGCCTTAGAATTTTTTTCCTATTAAGCTCACATTAGATGGTTATCTGCTCTGCATGGATCTGCTCAGTCATGCCTCACCGGTCTGTGAAGTCCCCTTCATAGTGCAGATGAATATGAAGGGGGGAAAAAACTCTCAAGGATAATGGAAAATTGATTTTTATCTCCCCATATCTGTTTAAATATGATTAACAGTGAGCTTGACACAGCATGTCAAATTAATAATGACACGTGGAGGGAAAAGGCAATCAATAATTGACAAGATAAATACAGATAATGCTCCTGATGAGGGTCACACCGATAACAGACGAAGCGTCGGCGTGTGAATAATAATCAGGAGTCATTAGGTGGGTGGGAATGACAACGCAGCATATACACGTCTGGACTTCACCTCCTGCTCTCCGAGAGCGTCCGGCGAAATCACCCGAGCCTCGTATCTCTCTGTTGATCTGTTCTGGAGCCTGATAGCAACCTAGAGGTCATTTGCCAGATCAGCGTACTTCTCCTGCACATCCGCTCGCCTCCCACGTATCCTTGCCGCCTCTGCTGAATCATAAGTGAAGTGGGCACTAATGAAAACAAATGGGACATTTGTACGTCGTTAGCACTGAGTGCGCTCTCAGGAGGCAGCGGGCTGTCGGACACGTGGTTCAGCGGTGATTACGCCGAGGTTAATGGGCAGTCTGACATAAGTGCTGGACTCCTCAGATTGTGCCGATTTACTGAGCTGTTGACCCATTACTGTGATAAAGCCAGACATTTATGAGAAAGTACATTAAGTCAAACATTTGCTTAATATTGCACCAAAATGTAATTTCAATCTCTTTATGTCATTATTTTTGCTGAAACTTTTCCGGATGACGCACATGCATCATGAGAGTGTGTCAAGGGGACGTGCAGACCTTTACTTATCATCCGCCAGCCTCTAACTATAGGTTTTAGATGACAGGGCTCGTAAATGGGTTATCTAAAATCCAATATATATTGGAAGAGAGATTGCAGGGGGAAAGGCGCGCTTGACTATTTCATCCTGATCCATAACTTTCCCCCCCAACTAGGGGCCCATTTATTGTGGATTCCATTCGAAAGATGGGTCTGTCAGTTGGGTGGGAGTCCTGCTGCTGTTTATTTTCGAATCAATACTCAATTACTATAAGGAAGATCCACTCCCTTGCCTATTTTCCAGACGAAATTATGGACTGCAGCAATAACACTTAGTCAAGTCGAGAGCTGGTGTCATTGACTCACAACTGGGCAGGATAAGTACACCGGGATTTTATAGCATCTGGATTTCTAACCGTCCTCCTCTCCTCCCCCTACCCTTTTAATTTCTAATTAATCGATGTGAAAGAGACTTTTCAAGACATAACGGATGACTAGAGAAACAATTTTCCCCCGAAGAGCCTTTTAATTTTTAACTCTGGGAGCTCATTGACTGCAACTCCCAACAACCCATCAATGATAGTTTTTAATGCACTTCCTCTTTTGTTATTGAGAAGAATGGAGAGTCAGCAAGGCAGCGGCTCCTCTTCATAACTCATCTTATCGATTCGCTAAATGCCACACATTTGCCACAGAACGGAACTCTGCCAGTGGCTGTGGCTGCCTGTGTGTAAATTACTCTGAGAAAAAAAAAAAAAACACATTTGTTTATAGTTGAGAAAAAAGTTTGACTGTGTACAAGAGCTGGAAATTAAAGGCTGCATCTGAATTCTTCCACTACCCCTACAGCTTTTCCCTAACGCTGCACTTAGACCTCCACGCAGATAGTCGCCGGTCATCTACGTTAGAGTGTAGCTGCATGTTCTCGTAAAGATAAGAAGATAAGAAAAACCTTTAATTGTCCCACATGACAACATTATTTTTATAACTTTAAAAAATAATCCAAAAACGTAATACTTACATTTAGAGCTGGGAAATGTGGAATTTTTTTATCTCGATATAATTTTTTTCTATATTGTGCGATAACGATATATATCACGATATAAACCAAATAACTATATTTGTCCAATTTTAATGCTCTGCGGCTCAGAAAAGAAATGTATAATCATCCGCTGGTTGTTAAGATTTAAATATTTATTTCCTACCATACTTTTGACATAACAGATGCACTGAGCATAGTTTTTTTTTAAAGTTCTATCACATTATCTATCGTTTTTATCATCTAGCCCTACTTACATTTAAATATAAACTTCTGTCCATCAGAGCACACCCCGCATGAAGAACTGTTTCTCCTCCATGGCACAGTGCGACACTGAACTACACAATGCTCCTGATGATCGAGGTTGGCGCCAGTGTTCGACAGCGAAGCTTCCATTAGTATGTGAATGTATGTGTGAATGGGACTTACTTTTGAGCCTTGAATCAAGTTAAAAAAGCGCTTTATAAGTTTACGCAATTTACCATTTTTATAGAATTCGGGTCAAGATTTGGTCAAGTCAACCCCCACCTTTGTTTCTTAGGTTTTACCCATGGGCTGTATAGATCTCCGTACAGTACATGATAGCATTTTGTGAGCACTGAGTGTTTCGTGTTTTATTAACCTCAATCCTAACACACAATTATTTTTTTTAGAACAGATTAACTCAAGTGGATTTTTAATACCCAAGTATAATAAAAATACTTAAAAATTGGGTCACACAATGGAAGTAAACCATAACATTAAATCACCCCTTCAAAAGTAATGATAAATCTTTTCCGTGTGCTTGTTCTGTAACCAAAACATTTAAAATTGGTCCACAATTAATCTACAAACATCTGCGGATTAAGGTCCTTGGGTTTTTAACTTGATACTCAAAATCCTCAGATTGTCCGTTACCTACACCCTCGGCTAGAGCTTAGACTTTGATGGCTTGATAACTGCATGGTGGAGGGAGCAGTTATATTACACAAAGATGAAATCCAGCAGACAATGTTTGGAATTGTCTCTTTGCATAAAACTCTGCTATTTTGTGAATAAAAGAACCTAAACCTCTTCACCCGGAAAACTCAACCATGCGGGTAAATGAAGCCAGTCTTGATCAGATTCCTTTATTGTTGGCTTCATGCGGTTTCATCACATTTGCAAAAAAGCTATCAAAGAATTGCATAGTATTGCTGCAGCTAAGACTACTTAAAGAACATCTGTATTGTTTTTCTTTATCTGGAGGTAGATTTGGGTCACCACTGCCGTGATATTTCAGTAGAATCTCAACTTCTTCATTTCCTTCTTAGTCAGAAGTATGAGTTTGGTCTGCTGTTTTTACACAATGGTGGAACTCTGATCTCATGAGATCTGTCCTTTCTCTGTACAGCATAAAAGCACACACACAAAAAAAAAATCAGCAAATATAGAAAGCCTTAACCCAGAGATGAGCCACTGCAGGCCTTCGAGGGAAGGTGTGTCTGCGTGATTTCGAGATGTCCAAGCCCTACTCTTGACTGATTCCCTGTTTCAAGGGTGCCCAGCCAATCAAAAAATGCCAGAGCAAAATATGCTGGAAAACATGCAGGAATTTGGCCCTTAAGTTCACCATCCCTATGTTAAGCAAACGAACAATCAATTTAAGTTTGGTGAGAAGTCCTTAAAAGGTGTTTGTAGTTTGTCATTATCTCACCATTATTCTGATCCCAATATTTTTCCAGACTTCATTTTGAGATATACAATATTAAACCAGAGGTCGACTGCCTAAAAGTTAAAGGTTCTGATATATATTTTCCTCTTCTTCAAATTGTTCTCCACCAAAACTTTGATAATCCTCCTCACTGGGTTTGCCATATTTATAATTTGCTTTCTTCTTAGGATTTTCACTTTTAACACTCACACATTTTGTACCAGGTCGTGAACCAGGTTTTCCATGATTTATACCCTTTTCAAAGACTGGACCTCCATAATCATTTTCAACAGGTTGATGGAAATGTTCAGTTACATTCTCATAGTCATCGTCATCATCACTGGTTCCTTCATCCTCTTCATCCATTTCCTCCTCTCGACTTTCACTTTTAGCACTTATGCACTTTCCATGAGATCGTGAACCAGTTTCCGGATAGTGAATATTCACATCAAATACTGGGTTCTCATAATCATCTCTGTCTTCATCTTCTGATTGATTTGAGATATTTGATGGAATGGATTGCCCATAAAAATCTTCATCAAATTCTGCATTGTCTTCATCTCTCTCTGTGGAGGTTGCTGGAACACAAAAAAAACACAAGTTAAAGGACCTGTGAACAAACTGCTGTACTTTAAATGTATCATATTTTCAATATCACAGACTTTGAGTTTGGAAGAAGACCGTTGGATGTCTGAGTTTTCTTCTCCTTTGGACCAGACAGACCGGGACCGAGATGAACAGCAGCAGAAGAAAAATTCCGCCCGATACCAACAAGCTCAGCAGCAGCAGGGAGTCTGGAAGAGAAACATTTTTTAGCTCAAAACAAATCTAGATTAATTTAAGCACATGAGTATGGTTTTCAATAAATTTAACCCAAATTCAAAACCTGATCATTTTGCCTGAGCTCAACTTGCTCATTTAGATTTAGAAAAACAGTGAAGCACACACAGCCTTGTGTAATACTAATCTGCACTGAGTACATGTTCAGTACATGTATGTTGTAATTGCACATATACAAAAAAAGTCTCTGTATTTGCAGATTCTGCATATTCGCAGATGTTTACGGTCCCTACAGCCCTGTTTACACTTCAAAGCAATCGATCATCGCATCACTACGACGATGAATCGCTTGAAAGTATAAACCAGCATTAACCCCCATGAACAAGGGGGGAAACTGTAGTTTATTCTATTTTTTTAATTTTGTGTTTATTGACTTTGCTGCTGCTTTGAATGTGTGAATCATTTTACTACATTTTTAAATCGTCATGATGATTATTTTTAAATCAGAACCATGTTTCTGCCCATTGGTATCATGCATTAGATGTGATACATGTGTTGCAGTAAGCATTCGTGTGAATATGCTGTTTCTTTTATCCCCAATTATAGATACCTAATCATTTACTGTCAAAGTAAAAAAAAAAAAAAAAAACATTAAAGTACAAAAAATGAAAACTTTTTAAAAATAAATGGATTCAATTTTACTTACGTTTAACAGCAACAGTGATGAGTGCTGACTCAGGAGAAGTAAACATGTGTGAAGAAGTGGTGACCACGTACACACAGCTGTAGTTACCCTGGTGTTCAAACTGTGCCGCCGGAAAAGTAAAGGTTGCTGAATTGTTGACTGCTGAGCTGTTTCTTCTCTTGGTGTCACCGGAAAAGATGAGAAAGAATCGACCCTGAGGAGATTCAGGTGTAATGGAGCAGGTGAAGGTAAAGTTGTAACCCCTGGTGATGTCCGCTTCGCCAGGACCCCAGACCGACTCCGCACCCGGAGATGTCAGTGAGATATTGGGCATCTGCAGTGACACTAAAACACAGAGTACACGATTAAGACAATAAACCTGCAACAATTTCCAGCATCCCACCTACTTCCGGGGGCTCACCTTACTCACGGGCTGTGAGACACTCACTGATATAAGCCGTGACTCACGGAGCCGTGAGCTGCAGCTCACAGCTTACAGAACGTGGGCTGGAGCCATCTAAAAGCTTCAATGCAATTTTATGCTATGGATTGAGCATCTTGTTAGCCTGGAATTTTGTCACTATATATTTTCCCGTAGCTTTAATTAGTTTTGTTGATAAAATGAGGGGATATGGGACAATAGTGGCTCAGGGTGTCACAGCTGACGGGCTGTCACTGCTGGTGTTCCTGCGGAATCCACAGATTAAAAGACTAAAGTACTAATATTTGATTAAAAATGTATTTCTTTATTGAAATAGCGTGGTATAAGTGGGCCATTATCCTTTGAGATGTTTATTATCAGAAAAGAACTGAAATGAACCTTCTGACGCGATAAGATATTTGTGTTGTCATTTAAAGGAAGGGCGACTCAAGCTTTTAGAAAACGTGGTAGAAACCTTCAGACGAGAGATGCAGCTGCAGCTGTGTGACAGTTTGAAAACCACATGAAAGTCGGCTACAAAAACAAAAATAAAAAAGCAGAAACAAATGTTCTTCCCACAGTTGTGCAGGAGAGACTTGATGAGGAAGGAAAAGGTTTGTTCAGTAAAAGCAGAACTATTCAGAGTTCAGATATTTAGTTTCATTGGCAGAGTAACAGTGAAATCCATCAAAGCTTCTTTTGGATCTAAAATCATAACAGAGAAAATGATTGAGGTGGATGAATACATTTTAACAAAAGCTGAAACAAGCAAAAAAAAAAAAAAAAGAATCGAAAAAAATAGGAAATTTCAAAATGTTACTAAAATCAAAGGAGAAAACAGCTCAAATCCCTCCAGTATAATACGGGGTAATTAGACCTCCACCGTAAAAAAATGAAACAAAAGTTCAGAAATTTGCTTCATTTTAAAACATTAATTCTCCTCTTCTTTTCCTTTGGGCTTTCCCCTTCAGGGGTCGCCACAGCGAATTAGTTTCCTCCATCCAAGCCTGTCTTCAGCATCCTCCACTCTAACACCAGCCACCTTCATGTCTTCATTCACTGCATCCATAAACCTCCTCTTTGGTCTTCCTCTAGACCTCTTTCCTGGCAGCTCTAGACTCAGCATCCTTCTACCAATATATTCACTGTCTCTCCTCTGAACATGTCCAAACCATCTCAGTCTGGCCTCTCTGACTTTATCTCCAAAACCTCTAACATGTGCTGTCCCTCTGATGTATTCATTCCTGATCCTATCCATCCTGGTCACTCCCAAAGAGAACCTCAGCATCTTCATCTCTGCTACCTCCAGCTCTGCTTCCTGTCTTTTCTTCAGTCCCACTGTTTCTAGTCCAAACAACATGGCTGGTCTCACCACAGTCTTGTACACCTTTCCTTTCATTTGTGCTGAAACTCTTCTGTCACACATCACACCTGACACTTTTCTCCACCCATTCCAACCTGCTTGCACTCTCCTCTTCACTTCTTTTCCACACTCTCCATTACTCTGTACTGTTGACCCTAAATACTTAAACTCCTCCACCTTCTTTATCTCTTCTCCCTGTAACCTCACTCTTCCACTCTGGTTCCTCTCATTCACACACATGTACTCTGTCTTACTGCGGCTAACCTTCATTCCTCTCCTTTCCAGGGCAAACCTCCACCTCTCTAACTCCACCTCCACCTGTTCCCTGCTCTCACTACAAATCACAATATCATCTGCAAACATCATAGTCCATGGTGATTCCTGTCTAACCTCATCCGTCAGTCTGTCCATCACCATTGCAAACAGGAAGGGGCTCAGAGCTGATCCCTGATGTAATCCCACCTCCACCTTGAACTCCTCTGTCACCCCTACAGCACACCTCACCACTGTCTTACAGCCCTCATACATGTCCTGCACTGCTCGGACATACTTCTCTGTCACTCCAGACTTCCTCATACAATACCATAGTTCCTCTCTGGGCACTCTGTCATAAGCTTTCTCCAGATCTACAAAGACACAGTGGAGCTCTCTCTGACCTTCTCTGTACTTCTCTATCAACATCCTCAAAGCAAATGTTGCATCTGTAGTGCTCTTTCTTGGCATGAAACCATACTGCTGCTCACAAATGTTCACTTCTGCTCTTAGTCTGGCTTCCACTACTCTTTCCCACACCTTCATTGTATGGCTCATCAGCTTTATTCCTCTGTAGTTACCACAACTCTGCACATCTCCCTTATTCTTAAAAATGGGCACCATCACACTTCTCCTCCATTCCTCAGGCATCTTCTCACCACCTAAGATCCTGTTGAACAACCCGGTCAAAAACTCCACTGCCATCTCTCCTAGACACTTCCATACCTCCACAGGTATATCATCAGGACCAAGAGCCTTTCCACTCTTCATCCTCTTCAAAGCCCCTCTCACTTCACCTTTACTAATCTTTCTTACTTCCTGCTCCACAACCGTCACCTCTTCTACTCTTTGTTCTCTCTCATTCTCTTCATTCATCAACTCTTCAAAGTATTCTTTCCATCTTTCCATTACACCACTGACACCTGTCACCACATTACCATTCCTATCCTTGATCACCCTAACCTGCTGCATGTCCTTCCCATCTCGATCTCTCTGCCTTGCTAGTCTGTACAGGTCAGTCTCTCCCTCCTTACTACCCAACCTAGCGTACAAGTCATCATAAGCTCTTTGTTTGGCCTTTGACACCTCTACTTTCACCTTACGCTGCATCTCCCTGTACTCCTGTCTACTCTCCTCAGTCCTCTCAGTGTCCCACTTCTTCTTAGCTAGTCTCTTACTCCGTATACACTCCTGCACCTCCTCATTCCACCACCAAGTCTCCTTATCAACTCTCTTTCCTGATGACACACCAAGTACACTCCTACCTGTCTCCCTGATCACATTAGCTGTAGTTATCCAGTCATCTGGGAGTACCTCCTGACCACCCAGAGCCTGTTTCAACTGTTTCTTAAAAGTCATGCAACAATCTTCTTTTTTCAACTTCCACCAGTTTGTCCTCTTCTCTGCCTTTGCCCTCTCTTTCTTCATCTTCTTCACCACCAGAGTCATTCTACACACCACCATCCTGTGCTGTCTGGAAACACTCTCACCAACCACTACTTTACAGTCACTGATCTCCTTCAGATTACACCGTCTACACAAGATGTAGTCTATCTGTGTGCTTCTACCTCCACTCTTATAGGTCACTCTATGTTCCTGTCTCTTCTCAAAGAATGTATTCACTATCGCCATTTCCATCTTTTTTGCAAAATCAACCACCATCTGTCCTTCTACATTCCTCTCCTGGATACCAAACCTGCCCATCACCTCCTCATCACCTCGGTTTCCTGCACCAACATGACCATTGAAATCTGCACCAATGACAACTCTCTCATTTCCAGGGATGCTCATCATCACTTCATCAAGATCCAACCAGAACTTCTCCTTCTCTTCCAGCTCACATCCTACCTGTGGGGCATACCCACTAACAACATTGAACATGACACCCTCCATTTCTATCTTCAGACTCATCACTCTATCTGACACTCTTTTTACCTCCACAACACTCCTAACAAACTCCTCCTTTAGGATAACTCCTACTCCATTTCTCTTCCCATCTCCACCATGATAGAACAACTTGAACCCTGCTCCTAAACTTCTAGCCTTGCTACCTTTCCACCTGGTCTCCTGGACACACAGTATGTCTACCTTTCTCCTCTGCATCATGTCCACTAACTCTCTACCCTTTCCTGTCATAGTTCCAACATTCAAAGTCCCAACTCTCAGTCCAACACTAGTGACTTTCCTCTTCTCTCTCTCCCTACGAACCCGCCTTCCTCCTCTCCTTCTTCCACCAACAGTAGTCCAATTTCCACCGGCACCCTGTCGGTGAACAGCACCGATGGCGGTCGTTGTTAACCCGGGCCTCGACCGATCCGGTATGGATTTCGTAGGTCTGATTCGCATATTTGATTTGGCAAGATTTTACGTCGGATGCCCTTCCTGACACAACCCTCTGTATTTATCCGGGCTTGGGACCGGCACAATGAGACCCTGGCTTGGGCCCCCTCGTGACTATTTATTCTATTAAATAAATTTTTTGAGTTGAAAAAAATTTTAGTTTGATAAATAAAAAAAATTAAAAGTAAATTACAGAGCATTTGTTAAATGATGCAATGATTCACTTTTTTCAGTGTATGGATATTTTCCTCAATGGAAGTATAAATAACATCTGAGACAGTGAGAAATGGAAAACCGGCACATTTCATTCTGAAACTTTATATTGTTTCTTTGATTAAACTCCAAATTCTTTTTTGTTCATTGCCCTAAAAAAGATCTTAGACTTTTAAGTTTAAACTTCCAGGTTTTGCCTCACTTGTGGATTTCGCTTCGGTCCGAGCTGTTCGCAGTGCTTGCTGTTGGCCCAGTGGGGCCAAAATTTTTAACATTCAAATTTTTTCTGTGTATGAAAAATTACAAAAATAAAGACACTTTTTCAAGTGGCCAGACAGGTTGTTTTTTTCATTTATGTTTTTAACTGCAAAAATCTATCTGGCGGGGTCTTTCCCTGGGCCACCGCCTTGTGGGACACGCCAGGAACACCTGTCCAGGGAGGCGTCCAGGACCAGGTGCCCGAGCCACTTCAACTGGCTTAGCAGTGCTGACCCTCATCCTCAGCTGCAAACCGCTTCGATACATGCTGGAGGTCCTGGCTCAAAGAAGCCGATAGAACAACATCATCTGCAAAGAGTAGATGATGTTGTGCAGATGATGAGAGATATCTAGTAGGTATCTCTCGACCTCTGGAACAAGCTTAGGCTCCTGGGCTTATTTTCAAACCCTGTCCTTCGTCAGTTTATGGTTACAAATGAATTAGAATTTGACTTTTAACGAAGAACAATAATCAAAACCATCAGCATTATAAATATCGTTAATCATACAAGAAACGTATTTTGCTACATATTTTCAATAGTAAAATAATAAAAAAATGCAACAAGATAAAACGTTTTTTCTTTTTCAATTACACACTTTAAGCGTCTTACAGGTACAAGTGTAGCTATAGTGTTAAACAGTAAAAAAAAAAAAGTATCACAAAGTTAACAAGGCTGAAACTTGTTTGGAAAGAGTTACAAAGCTTCATATTTCACACTTGTACATCAACAGGTTACGCCCGATCTGTAGATACACTAAGGTTAAAGGGCAAAACTCAACTTTTTGATGGATCATAAACCACAGAGAAGGAACTTCTAACTTGCTAAAGTGTAACCCTATCCTTTTTTAAGCTCATTTCAAATAAGATTTAAAAAAAAAAAAAAAAAAAAAAAATGGAAAAGCTACTTTACAAAGCAAAGGCAAAAATTTGTGCAAAAGTATTGTATTAGGACTTATCTTTACGCTTTACGGTATTTTAATTTCTCATAAAAAAAAAAAAAAAACAAAAAAAAAACAACACTTTTTTCTCACCTGTAACTCTCAAACTAAGTGGGTAACTTTGGGATGAAGTGAATGTTTGACCAGAAGCTGTTTTCTCATACTGACACCAGTACGATCCGTCATGATCAAAGTTCACTTTGGAGATGGTGAAGGTTGCAGTGGGGCTAGAAGAATTTTGAATCTGTCTAATCGGACTTGAGCTACTGTGGAGAATAAATGTTTTCTCCAAAAGTTCAGCTGCAGTGGAACAGGTGATTCTGACTTCACGACCCCAGGAGACCTCTCCAGCAGGATCCATGGAGATGTTGGGGTTCAGGAGACTTTCTGTAGAACGTTTGGGTAAAGAAAAGTATTTGCTGATGTAGATTATTTTGACACGAAATAAAGAATACTTTTAGCAGCTGTTTTCATATAATTATCTTTCAGTCTTCTATCTTCATTCTCTTAAAGTTAGGATAAACTCAACTGTAGACATAATCACTAAGAATTTCTGTCAATAAGGCTGACATTCTGCTAAAGATGATTGCATCTCTGATTCTCAGTCCTCCACAGTAACATGATTAGGAACAGCAATGGATTTTTATAAAACTTAGAATAATGAAGGAGCGCTACTTACCTGAACAAATGACTCCAGCATCTTCACCGTGATTACAGTTATGTGTCTCATAGCCTCTATGACTACAATTAATCAATGAGATTTCACTGCCTGAACATGCCACATCATCCAACCAGATTTCACCTGATCCTTGACCAAAATAAGCTGATCCAGGAGCTAGACGAGCTGTCCCACAGGACAACTGTCTACAGACCACTTTGGCATCGTTTAGATCCCAGTCATCATCACAGACTGTTCCCCAGACTCCATTATGTTTGACTTCAACTCTTCCAGAGCACCGAGTCGATCCAGACCCAGCCAGCCTGATCGGACCTTAAAACACATCATAAAAATGTTTGTCCAGCATTAGTGAGTTTTTTTCAGTCTGCCTTTATCTTTGTTTATTTAAAGTTAGGGTGAGTTTAACTGAAGACAATGATCCATAGGATTTTCTGTAAATATGACAAACATTCTAGTCTAGAAATTGTTCAGAAACTCAGCTAAAGAGGTCTGCAGAAGATGACTGAACATCAAACTCTGAGTCTTTTACTCAGCAGAATGTGAGGAACAGCAAAGGATTTTCATAAAGCTCCAAATAATGTAGAAGGTTTCCTTACCTGAACAGATGACACCAGCATCTTCTCCATGATTACAGTTATGTGTCCCATAACCTCCATGATCACACTTTGTTAATGAGCTTTCAGTGCCTGAACATGCCACATCATCCAGCCAGATTTTGCCTGATCCTTGACCAAACTGAGCTGATTCTGTAGCTTTAAGAGCTGTCCCACAGGACAACTGTCTGCAGACCACTTTGGCATCGTTTAGATCCCAGCTGTCATGACAGACCGTTCCCCAGACTCCATTGTGTTGGACTTCAACTCTTCCAGAGCACCGAGTTGATCCAGACCCAGCCAGCCTAATCGGACCTTAAAACACATCATAAAAATGTATGTCCAGCATTAGTGAGTTTCTTTCAGTCTGCCTTTATCTTTGTTTATTTAAAGTTAGGGTGAGTTTAACTGAAGACAATGATCCATAGGATTTTCTGTAAATAAGACAAACATTCTAGTCTAGAAATTGTTCAGAAACTCAGCTAAAGAGGTCTTCAGAAGATGACTGAACACCAAACTCTGAGTCTTTTACTCGGCAGCATGTGAGGAACAGTAAAGGATTTTCATAAAGCTCCAAATAATGTAGAAGGTTTCCTTACCTGAACAGATGACACCAGCATCTTCACGGTGTTCACAGTTATGTGTCCCATAACCTCTGTGACGACAATCTGTTAATGAGCTTTCAGTGCCTGAACATGCCACATCATCCAGCCAGATTTGGCCTGATCCTTGACCAAACTGAGCTGATTTTGTACCTTTAAGAGCTGTCCCACAGGACAACTGTCTACAGACCACATTTGTATCATTTAGATCCCAGTTATCATCACAGACTGTTCCCCAGACTCCATTATGTTGAACTTCAACTCTTCCAGAGCATTCAGTCGATCCAGACCCAACCAGCCTGATTTGACCTTTAAACGCATCACAAATGTGCTTTTTTTAAAGTGACAGAGTTATGAGGAAAATGAGACAAGAGAAAAGACTGACCTGAGACAAATGAACTCCAAAGACAAAAGACTGAAACATTGAGAATAAAGCAGTGTGTTAGAGGTAAAGATAAACAAAAAAAAATGTGCCAAAGTTATTCAGAAAGTGATATGTAGAAAAAAATACTTACATAAAGTCAGAAGATGAAAGCTTGGGTGAGGTTTGCTGAGCATGGCTGATATAAATCTGCCGTGTGACCAATTTGAAGAGACAAAGAAGAATGAAACACTTAAGAGAAGCACAGTAATTTCTTGCTGCTTTTACAGAAGCTTCCTCTTTCTGAGAATGCTTCTCGTAGCTTTTATTCTCTTAAAAACATGGTGTGATCTGCCTCTTAAATGTTTGCCAGATTTGCATGAACTTTTTATCAGTGGACTAATAGTCATATGAATTTTAAATGTAACAAATGTAAATTTGATATAGTATTCAGGGGATTTTAATTGTTATTGTGTGAATGCATTCAATGCATTCACACTATTGAGATTCTTCATTTACGTTTTCTTCCGTACGTTATATGACACGTAGAAACTCAAGCACACTTTAAGCGATTTACACAATCCTGGTATCATAACGTTCAGCTCGTTAAGGACATTACTGCTTGTATTATGAGTAGTTGTGCACTTTACAGTTTTTGCGTAGTTACACAATTTGTGCGTTTTTTCAGCCCCATTATAACTAATAAGATTTTTTTTACAAATTCCTGCAAATTACACACTTTATGCAATTTGAAAACATTCAGCATGTCCAGTTGTTAAAATTCATGCAAGTTACACAAAATTACACAATTTAACACAACTTTACACAATTTTACACAAATTTGTGCAAATTTGAAGCAAATTCAGCATTTTATGCAATTTTAAACATCCAGCATGTTCAGGAAATTCATGCTTTTACTACACATTATTACAATTACACAAGTTACACAAATTTAACACAACTTTACACAACTACACAATTTTACACAATTTGTGGAAATTTTAAGCAAATTCGGCATTTTATGCAATTTTACACATCCAGCATGTTCAGGAAATTCATGCTTTTTACTAGGTATTGTGAAATTCACAGAAGTTAAACAAAATTACACAATATTACACAACTTTACACAATTTTAGACAATTTGTGCACATTTTCAGCAAATGCAGCATTTTATGCAATTTAAAACATCCAGCATGTTCAGGAAATTCACGCTTTTACTAGGCATTGTTAAATTTAAACAAGTTACACAAGTTTGCTGAAATGGCAGGGAGACACATCAGATGACCAACAAGCATTCTATTGAATTTTATACTTTTGTGGCAGACACTAAATTAAACAAACTTGCCTGATATGATCTGTTCTACTGCTAAAGAAAAGTAGCTATCTTAAAAGCAACATAAACTTGAGTTTGGATAACTTTATCCTGAGTTAACTTCAGGGTAGAGTGACCCATTACCATGTTTAGTTGTTTATAAAAAAAAAAGAACTGTTCCACCTATCATTAGAAAAAGTGAAATTGTATTCTTGTTTATGTGTCTATGTGCGTTTCAGGGTAAAAGACAGAAGATCAGGTCCAGGTAGAAACGCTCAGTAATGCAGGCAAGGTGGCACAAACAATACTTTGCACTGAGTGTGGCTCTGTGTGCTTCTTACAGAAGCAGGTGGGTAATTATCTGATTGGCGACAGCTGAGCAGGAACCAGGAACTGTGGGCTGGGGCTGCTGGGAGATGAAGTTCAGTCAGTTCTCTGGTGACTGTTCCCATTGGTGACCAGAGGGAGAGTCAGAGCTCTGACTCCTGAGACCACCTTCAATGTAAACATGCCTAGGAAAGCACAAGGGTTACATGATTCAAACTTTGTGGGGCCCACAAAAAAATTTGAATTCAGATCATTCATTTGTTTTTTGTTTGTTTTTGCTTTTGTTTGTCTTTGATGTTATATACATGCATTTATGTGCAACGAAGTACGAAAAGTTATGGAAATTCATGTTTGTTGCCACACATAACACACCGAGATGTGCATTACCCTTATGTGAGTTCAAGGCTAAATGTTTCTGCCATTCTCCTTCAATGTTTATGGTTAAAAGGTATTCCGTTTTATTTGAATAACTTAGTTTTTGAAATAACTTTGGAAATATACATTTTTTTGTTTATTAAGTGTATAATAAAACACATCAAATAAACTTTTTCCATGTAAAATGTTTAGTAATTAATTACAACAATCTGAAATAAACATAAATCAAATAAAGAACATATTGTTAACCCTTGTGCTCTCTTATGGGGTCCAGATGGCCCCACCCTTACATTGAAGTGTTAGCCCTTCACAACTCACAAGTCCTAAGACTTCCATTAAGAAATAGACAGTTATTTCTTAGTCGTTTTATGTGTCAGAATAACCATTCTTGCTTTGATGCATTTTTCCTAGCATGTTCTAATTCCAATTTTATTAAAGATCTTTTTTTCAGAATCAGTTATTCAGGGTATAAACTGATCAGAGATTAATCAGATTCCTAACTGTTACAAACCTAACCCTGACAGCTGCACACAGTGGGACCAGTCGCAACAAGTACCACCCTCTAAGACAACCAGGACGAAACATTAAACAGCCGAAAGCCCGATTTATAGATTAATGCCAGTTTATTCGACTCTCTCTCAGCTCAGCCTCCTTCATGTCAAACGGGAAAAAGGTGACAGCCCTCCAATCAGCTGATCGGCTCCAGCCGTCCCCCCTCTCAGCTGTTACGAATCACTGAAAAAGAAAAAAAAAAAAAAACAAACAGAAAAAACAAACAAGAAACCAGAAAAAACCGTAACACTAACTAAGATCATGTGGTGCTTGCTAGCCCCGCCTCAAACATTTGATTGATAGATTATATCGAGCCACTTTCAGTGGAAGGATGTGGATTTCGAACAAGCCAGAACAAGCCCACACATGATTGGCTACAGTAGTTCCTCCAAAATCCGACTCAAACTAATTGCTGTCGATGGGTTGGACTCGGCTGCAACATGGTGGTCGACGTATTGTGGCAAATGGTGAAAAGACACTTCTTATCTTCAAGGACGTGAAGCTTTATTCACTCATGTGCCAGCTAACTAAAAAGCTGGGCAAGGGCAACTTTTATATATGAACATTCAGACCACACCCCTAGCGGCCGTGAAGCCTGGTGGGTGTCTACCTCAAAGGTCAAGGTAACACCACTGCAACAGGAAGTGACGGCGAAGGCTCTTGCCTGACTTCACGAGGGTTGGAGGTCAGATGTTTTGTTCTGGGGGACCTCAACATTTATTATGTCCAGTTTTTATATGGTTTGTTACTGTTGGACACCGGTCTCAACTAGTAGCTGAGCTCCGATCCACCCATCTTACCTGGGTTGTGGAGACGCCAGGGGTCTGCGGTGTTTGTGTTGCAACCCAGAGCAGTGATGGCCAAGAAAAGAGGATTGGATTTAGCATTTAAACTTTGTGCGCTGGTATAGCTAACAAGCGCTAATGAAATGTGTGCTTTTGTAGCAATACAATAATCAAGCTTATAAAAAAAAAATACTACTTAATAGTAAGGTAAGGTAGGTAGAGCATGAGCAGGGCTGGAAGTAGACTCCAGGCAAAAGGCTGAGGCTGGTGGCGTCACTGGTAGGTTCCTCCACAGGAAGGGATGGCCGTCTAGGGCAAAGTTCCGCGGAACAGAGGCAGAGGCTCGTGGTGTGACTGCTGGAGAGAAGACCAAGCTGGGGATCTGGGTTGAGGCTGATATTAGCGACCACTCGTGGTAACAGATTCCTGAGGGTGAGTAGAAAAAGCATTAGACAGAGTCCTGACAAATACGTGGCAAGACTGTGACTAGACGTGGTGACCAACTATGCACCATCAGGGGCAACGGACTGGCGAGGAATGATGATCCAGGAGCTCCTTAAAAAGGCAGACGAGGTGATGAGGTTAGTGGTCGCAGCTGGGGATAATCAGCAGCCCGGTGGAGAGGAGAGGGGGGAGGAGACTGATAGAGGCACCATGATAGTACCCCCCCCACAAAGACTGCATCCAGGCGGTCAAGGGCGGCGATCCGGGTGGGCACGGTAGAATGAGATGAGATGAGCGAGGGATCCAGAATAAAGGAACGGGAAATCCAGGAACGCTCCTCAGGACCATAGCCACCAGGAACTGGAATCCGCGACCCCGGCGACGGACGTCCAGAATCCGGTCGACCACGTAGGCAGGGGCGCCGCCGATGATACGGGTGGGCGGTGAGGAAGCGGACGGCGTGCACAGAGGACTGTCCCGGACTGGCTTGACCTGAGAGACATGGAAGGACGGGTGGATCTTCAGGGCTTTGGGCAGACGGAGACGGACACAGGTAAGGTTGATGACCCTCTCGATGACGTAGGGCCCGATGAATCGGGGAGCCAGCTTCTTCGAGGATGCCTGAATGGGGATATTACGTGTGGAGAGCCATACCCTCTGACCGGGTTGGTAATCGGGTCCCACCACCCTGCGACGGTTGGCGATCTGGCAGTTGCTCTCCTTGGTGCAGAGGAGAGTGGCCTTCGTCTGAGTCCAAACGCGTTGGCAACGCTGCAGGTGGTGTTGGACAGAAGGCACTGCCAGATCCAGTTCCTGAGAAGGAAACAGAGGTGGTGAGTACCCGAGGGCGGCCTCAAAGGGGGAGATCCCGGTGGCGGATGCAGGGTGAGTATTATCAGAATACTCTATCCAGACTAGGAATTGGGACCAGTCCTGGTGGTTCTGTGCCGCCAGACAGCGGAGAGCTGCCTCCAGTTCCTGGTTGGCCCTTTCTGCTTGGCCATTAGACTGGGGGTGGTAGCTGGAAGTAAGACTGACTGTGGCCCCCAAGGCCGAACAGAAGGCCTTCCAGACTTGGGACGTGAACTGTGGGCCACGGTCAGAAACTATGTCAACCGGTATCCCATGGTGGCCGAAAACATGGTTGACCATGAGGTTAGCAGTCTCAGTGGCGGTAGGGAGTTGAGGAAGGGGAATAAAGTGGGCCATTTTAGAAAGCGGTCAACAACAGTGAGGATGACTGTGTTACCGTTAGACGGGGGAAGTCCGGTGACGAAATCCATGGCCAGATGGGTCCAGGGGCGGCTGGGAGTGGGTAGAGGATGGAGCAGACCAGGAGGAGAAGAGGATGAAGATTTAGAGCGGGCACAATTAGAGCAGGCTGCAACGTACTCATGCAGGTCTTTCTGCATGGCAGGCCAATGGAACCTCTTTTGGATGCGGCTAAGGGTCCGGTGTACTCCCCCATGGCAGGCTAGATGTAGGCATGTCCCCAGGAGATGACCTCGGAGCGCAGGTCAGCTGGAACAAATAAGGTATCTCTCGGGACAGGAGGGTGGTCACTGACATTTTGTAGGGCTTGGAGTACCTTGTTTTCTACCTCCCAAGTAAGGGAGCTGATGATGCAGGTAGATGGCAGGATATTGAAGGGGGTGTGTTCCGAGGGGCTGCATTTCCAGGACAGGGCGTCAGGCTTGACGTTACGGGATCCGGGTCTGTAAGTGATTGAAAAATTGAAGCGGTCAAAAAAGAGACACCAACAAGCTTGCCTGGAGTTGAGTCTTTTGGCGGAGCGGAGATAGGCCAGGTTTTTGTGGTCGGTCCATACGATGAACGGCTGCTCAGCTCCCTCCAACCAATGACGCCACTCCTCCAGCGCCAGCTTGATTAATGCTGCTTTTAGTTGATCTTATGTGCTTATTTATTTGTTTTAGTGGTTATATTTTGTGTTATTTTTATATATTATGTTATTTATTATTTTATTTTGTGAATTTATTAATATTTTCAATAATATTTTATGTCTCTTATTTAAACATTTACTATGATTTTAAACCCAGTGTTTCCAGTGGGTTCTATCATATCAGGGCTGCTGGCTTGGTCTGGGGTCGTTGCCGTGGTTCTCGCCCTTGCTGGGGCGGCTGGAGTCCTGCACTGCAGCCTCACAGCTGTGGAGTGGACTCCGTGGCTGTCCCGGTCTGGGTGGGCGCCATGGCGATGTTCCTTTGACTGAGCTGGTCCCTGGTATGATAGAATCCTCAACACTGTTTCCTCACAGCAGAGTCAAGCCTTAAGTTTATTTTACAATTCTCATTTATAAGTCATTTTTATAAATATTCATTGTGTGTGGGATGATGAGTTGTATGTGTTGGGGGGTGGGGGTGGGGTGGGGGGAGTGAAGGTTTTCTTTCTGTATATGTTTTTGTTTTTAATGTAAAGCGCTTCGAGCTGCGCAAAGTATGAGAAGCGCTTTTTTATAAATAAAATTTGATTGATTGATTGATTGATAGCGAGTAGCTCCCGGTTCCCGACGTTGTAATTCTGCTCAGCAGGTGACAGTTTACGTGAATAGAAGGCACATGGTTTCAGTTTATCGGTGGAGGCTTCCTTTTGGGAGAGGACTGCCCCTACACCCGAGTCTGAGGCGTCCACTTCGACGATGAATTGACGAGACGGGTCGGGTTGGATGAGGATAGGGGCATTGACAAAAAGGCTCTTTAATTTGTCAAAGGCGTGCTGGGCTTCGGTGGACCAGACGACGGGACGGTTAATAGACGTGAGACGAGTGAGGGGGGAGGCAATGCTGCTGTAGTCCCTGATGAAGCGTCTGTAAAAGTTAGTGAAGCCCAGGAATTGTTGAAGTTTTTTCCTGTTTTCAGGGGGTGCCCAGTTGGTGACAGCCTCAATCTTGGAGGGGTCAGGACGAATGCGACCGGCCTCAATGATATAACCTAGAAACTGGACGGTGGACACATGGAATTCACGTTTCTCGTGCTTGACATAAAGTTGGTTTTCTAACAGTCTTTCAAGTACCAGACGTACATGGTGCTCGTGTTGAGCCTGATCGTGCGAGTAGATGAGAATGTCATCAAGGTACACAAAAATGAAGCGGTTGAGAAAATCTCGAAGGACGTCATTTACCATCCTCTGGAAGACTGCCGGGGCGTTGGTGAGGCCAAAGGGCATGACCAAATATTCGTAGTGCCCTAGGGGGGTGTTAAAGCCAGTCTTCCACTCGTCGCCATCTCTGATGCGAACCAGGTGGTAAGCATTACGAAGATCTAGCTTGGTGAAGATGTGGGCTCTCTGCACGGAGTCGAAAACTGAAGTGATAAGAGGCAGAGAGTATTTATCTTTGACGGTGATCTGGTTTAGTTCGCGGTAATCAATGCATGGCCGAAGTGTTTTATCTATTTTTTCCACAAAGAAAAATCCCGCCCCTACGGGGGAGGATGGTCCAAGGGTCGGATGTGACCTAGAGCGAGCGCTTCCTGGATGTACTGCTCCATAGCTGTTCTTTCGGGCCCTGATAAATTAAATCGCCTGCCCTTGGGTAAGGGGGCACCTGGCAGTAGGTTGATCTCACAGTCATAGGGCCTGTGGGGGGGAAGAACGCTGGCCTTGGTCTTGCTGAACACCGCCTTTAAGTCATGGTAGCAGCGTGGGATGGCTGTAAGGTCTATGGAACTCGAACTCTCTGAGTCGGGGGTAGATACAGAAGGCAGCGCGGATAACAAACAGGTGGCTAGACAGTAAGGGCTCCAGTGAGTGATGGATCCCTGGGCCCAATTGAACTGGGGATTATGTGGCTTGAGCCAGGAGAACCCTAACACGATGGGAGTGTGGGCTGACTTAGTGACAAAAAAAATTGGATGGACTCTCTATGGTTACCTGATGTGATTAGCAGGATGGGCTTGGTGCGGTGAGTTATGCGCTATAGGTGTTGACCCCCGAGGCCGGAAGCTACTATGGGGGTGTCCAGGGGTTCTGTGGGGATAGACAGGCGATTAACAACATGGATATCGATGAGACTCTGTTCAGCTCCAGAGTCAATGAGGGCTTTTAAATCATGAACTTTGAGGTCGAGACATAACTTGACAGGAATCAAAAGAAATTCTTTATCAGAATCCGTGGCTTTAAACTCCCTTCGTGGCCTGTCGTCTAACGAGGGGTTTTGAAAGTTTAAACGGTGTGGACAACCAGAAACTAAGTGGCCCTGAACCCCGCAGTAGAAACAAGCACCTGTTTCGAGTCTCTTACGACGCTCCTCTTCTGACAGCCGGGAGTGGCCGATCTGCATGGGTTCGTCCGGAGGTTTGTGAGGGACGGAGAGTTCAGTGACCGAGCTCTGTTCGGTCGGTGGGGCGTGCTTGAGCTCGGGAGGACGAGGTTGGTGTCTCTCTTTTTGGCGTTCGCGTATCTTACTATCAGATCTAAGAGCGGCAGAGACCAACTCCTCGAAAGAGCGTGCTTCGGGTTGGGAGCAGAGGTGGTCTTTGATTTGTTCGTTCAGGGACTGGTAAAAAACACCCTTGAGGGCCAAATCGGGCCAGCCAGCTTCAACCGCTAAAATGCGGTCAATGACATGATCGCTTACGGGTCGGTTCCGCTGTTTGAGAGCGAGTAATCACCGGGTCGCCTCTTCCTGTTTACGAGGGTGGTCGAAAATGAGGCGAAATTCGCTGAGGAACCGTTCATAGGACAGGTTAGTGATGGGATTGGCAGTGAGAAAGGCTTGGGCCCACAGAAGAGCTTTGTTTCGCAGAGAATTGATAATAAGAGTAATCTTACTGTGATCGGTTTGATAGTGTCTGGGAGCTTGTTGACATATCAACTGGTACTGCAGCAAAAATCCTCCGCAGGCCTCCACATCCCCGAAGAATGGTTCCGGTTGGAGTCGGACATTTTCAGGGCGGACGGTGATCTGGAAGCGGAAGGTGGAGGATTGACGGAGACATGAGCTGTGGCGGGCGAAGCCTGGGAAAAACCATTTGTAAGTTCGTGTAAAGTCTGAGTCATACAATCCAGGCGAAGAAAGAGATCCCGCTGGGTCATAGCCACTCAGGAAAGGGCGTCCGCTTGACGTCCGAGCATAATGCCTTGTTGGGAAACGGCTAGTCTGAGTCCTTTCGGGTCAGCTGGGTCGGTATCTTGGCCAGTCCGTTCTGTCCTGGCTACGGAACACTTTAGCGACCCAGACGCTGGAACCCGGAAGAAACACAGCGAGAGACGAGCATGGCAGGTAAAGGATTTAATAGTGAGGTAAGGTAGGTAGAGCGTGAGCAGGGCTGGAAGTAGACTCCAGGCAAGAGGCTGAGGCTGGTGGCGTCACTGGTAGGTTCCTCCACAGGAAGGGATGGCCGTCTTGGGCGAAGGTCCGCGGAACAGAGGCAGAGGCTCGTGGTGTGACCGCTTGAGAGAAGACCAAACTGGGGATCCGGGTTGAGGCTGATATTAGCAACCACTCGTGGTAACAGATTCCTGAGGGTGAGTAGAAAAAGCATTAGACAGAGTCCTGACAAATACGTGGCAAGACTGTGACGAGACGTGGTGACCAACTATGCACCATCAGGGGCAACGGACTGGCGAGGAATGATGATCCAGGAGCTCCTTAAAAAGGCAGACGAGGTGATGAGGTGAGTGGTCGCAGCTGGGGATAATCAGCAGCCAAGCGGAGAAGAGAGGGGGGAGGAGACTGACAGAGGCACCATGAAAGATGTTTTATTATTAATATTATTATTACATTTTGCTAAGAAATTTCTTCTTTAACTTTATAATCTGAGCCTTTTATAAACTGGTAAAAGTAAGGCAAAAGCTAGGCAGTAAAAAAGTGACACTAAGTTATGAAAGTTGAGCTTGTTTTACAGCAAACTAAGGAGCCTCATATTTCACACTTGTTGAACAGTAAAAGGTTACATCCTGTCTGTAGATGTTTGAGGTTCAAAAGCAGATCTCAACTTTCTGACCAGTCATAAACCACAAAGAGGAACTTCCAAGTTACTGAAGTACGTCCCCACATTTAAAGTTCATTTTTCTGAAAAAAGCAAGCACCTGTAAAACTCCAGGAAAAGCTTTTTTCCAATGCAAAAGCAAATATGTGTATGTGTATGTATCACTCAAAGACCTGCTGCTTTTACTGTATCAAGACTTATCTTTTTGCTTTGCTGTAATGTAATTTTGAAAAACTGAAATGGCATTCTACTCACCTGTAACTCTCACATTCAAAGAGTCACTAAAAGTTGAAGTGAATGTTTGACCAGAAGCTGTTTTCTCGTACTGACACTGGTACGATCCGTCATGATGAAAGTTCACTTGGTGAAAGTTGCAGTGTGGCTAGAGGAAAACTTTTTCTGTCTGAAGGAGTGAGATTTTCTGGAGAATAAAAGTTTTCTCTAAAAGTTCAGCTGCAGTGGAACTGGTGATACTTATTTCACGACCCCAAGAGACCTCTCCAGCTAGATCCATGGAGAGTGGATGTTAAATGTAAAATTCACATTTAGATGATCAAAACATTTGTTTTTAGGTTATTTAGAAAGTGATATGTAGTAAAAAGACTTTCGTAAAATCAGAAGGTGAAACTTTCCTTGCCGTTTGCTAAACATGGCTGAGATAAATCGGCAGTATGACCAATTTGAATATGCATATGTAACAGAAACACATAAGAAAGAGAAGAAATGCTTTATGGTGCTTTTATATAAACTTCCTCTTTCTTGGAATGCATCTTATGGCTTCTGTTTTCTTAAAGATAATCTTTTTTCTTTGAAATCTTACAACATGCCATGAATATTTCATTTGCGTCTCAAATGTCTGCATGACTTGCATCTTATATATATATATATATATATATATATATATTTACATATATATATATATACATACATTTATTTGGCTTTTTATTGGTGAACTAATAGTTGTCTGAATGTTAAATGTAGTTTTTTTTAAATCGTTTTTTTTTTTTGTTTTTCCAGTTTTTCATAAGGGATTTTTTTTACTTTCACAAGTGATATACGGTTATGATGTGATGTCAACTGCCATGGAACAAAAAGCAGCTCCCACATAATTTTCCAGTCTTTTAATATTAGTTATTTTATGAATAAAAATGTTAACTTCTATAGCAGGCACAACACCTTTTGTCTGTTTTATTTTAATAATTTTTCACTGTTAGCTTCTTTCATGTCATTTCTTTTGAGACAGCTGTGAAGTTTGACTTCCTGGTCTCTTAACCGTGGCTGACAGTGGAGCCACTTTTCATGCTTAAATTTACCATAGAGGCCCAGCTAGCTAATGAAGACAGAGGAAGAAGTTAAAATAAGATTTTTAATTAGAAAATTAATTTAACTTAAAGTAATTATTCACTAGTTTAATTTATTTTGTAGTTCCCTACAATTTGTGTCAATAGTCAGACAGTATTTAAAGCTCATATTGTCTTTGGGTCAGCGTATTTTTCTAGTTTATTTCCTTCTTGATTAATTTTTACTATTAGGTACCTTCAGCTGACTTATGTTCAGTTGACCACTTTTGTGAACCTAACACTTTGTCATTTGTTACATAAACTGCAGCTATTTTGGGTAAATAAATTAACTGATATCTTCATTATTTTTAAACCTTTGGCTAATTCCGGCCCATCTGTTTCACCACTTCTTTATAGTTGTTTTGAATGAATGATTGAATCATTGAAATGGTTTATTTCAAGCAATCAGGTAATAATACATAAAAAAATTCTTACATAATCACTCACCAGTTGATCATTTAAAAGGGAACTTATATAATCCTATCCCGGTTTGACCGTAAGGTCCGGTCCCACAAGATTTGACGGCCATATCACGGGTAAAAAATTTGGAAAACCTGCCACTCTCGATTAGATTCGCTAACTTTTGGTCAAAATTGATCAACAAATGCATGTTTGTGGAATAGCAGTGATACAGACGCAGGAGTCCATTCCACTGCCAGAGCACTGCAATATCGTGTGTAAGCGCGTCCTCCCTCGATCAGCTGCTAAACAGACGCTGTAAACAGTGGTACACATGCAGACTGGCCGGGGAAACGGCCGTGCTACAGCCGTGCAAGAATGCAAAATTTTGTCGTCCAACCGTGTGTCGGTGTTTGCTCTACAGCCCAATCTTGCACTGGCACTGCTGTTCCACAGCTGTAACTCTGGTACCACACACAGTCACCTGCGGTCCAAATTATTGTGCAGTTCTAACATTTTTCAGTGTGTAACAGTGGCCTAATTTTGTACCGCCTTTTTGCGCATCAATCCCACGGATATATCTCAGCCGTTGCACTAGCAGTCCACTGTGAACAGACCTGTACCATGGGGATGACATTTTTTCCGTGCTCCAGCCGTGATATAGTCGTGAAAACCAATGGGGGCTGCTCTTTACCGTTTTCTTACATGAATTATCAACCTCCGGTTCAGGACTTAATATCAAATATTTTAACCCAACAATCATAGATTCAAGTTATTAAGGATCCTTAAGATCAGTGATGTAATTAAATTTCAAACATCCACAGACAAGTCATTTATATTAATCAGTACCACAAATCTAAATATACTCAGACGATCAGAGAAATCATCCAAATCAATCAAGAAATCCAAACATATTCAGAGCATCATCATAAAAAACAAATAAATAAATAAAAAATTACCCATACCAACAAGCACCAAAAATCCAGAGCATACCGGGATGATTAATAATTCTTTCTGGAATCACACTGTGCATGTGTAATAAAAATGTGAGAAGTGCCACTCATGGTCTTAGTTTGATTCTTTAATCTCATTCATACAACTCCCAAGACTCACCAAAGATGTATGGGCAGAAAGAATCATGAAGAATCTCAACTTTTTTGTTTCATTCTTTGTGGCCTAAAAAATGAGTGTGTTATATTAGGGCACATAATGATTGAACTTTGATCTCATTAAAGATCGTACCTTGGTCATCTTATTTTTTTTCTATAGCATGAAGCCTCGAAATACCATAAAAGTAATACCATAAAACCCTTGATCTCCATCTGGTGGTCGTTGTTGGCCTCTATTTCTGATCCTGAAAATTTACCAGGTTATATTTTAGATTGCACTAAGCCATTCAAAAGTTTGACTGTGTCTCAAAAGCCAGTTGAAATTGTTGTTACATTCACATATTCATCATCATCATCATCACTGGTGTCTTCATCCTCTTCATCCATTTTCACCTCTTGACTTTTACTCTTAGCCCTCATACGCTCTTTCTGGGATTTTAGATCAAATTCTGGGTAATCATTACTCCTATCAAATAGTGGATCTATATATACATCCTCATCAGGTCGATTGAAATGTACAGTTACATTCTCATAGTCATTATCATCATCAGTGGTTTCTTCATCTTCTTCATCCGTTTCCTCCTCTTGACTTTCACTCTTAGCACTCACACTACCGTTTCTACCATATTGTGAACCAGTTTCTGGTATTGCGTTCTCATAATCATTACTGTCATCTTCTTCTTCTTGTGATTCCTTTGTGAACTTAGCTGGAATGCATGTTTCTTGAAGATTTTCATAATCTTCCTCATAGTCTCCACCATTCTCTCTAGGAGACCCTGAAACACATGAAAACCAGTTAAGGGACCCTTTGAACAAACTGCTGATCTTTAAATATGATGTATCTTGAAAGAGACAGACTTTGAGCATGGGAAAGGGCCATAGAATTCCTTATTTTTTTTCTCCTTTTGACCAAGCAGACCAATAACACAATGAACAGCAGGAGAAGACAGATTCCACCTGATATCAACAAGATCAGCAGCAGGGACTCTGGAAGACACAATTGTTGCACAAAATAAGTCCAGTTTCTTTCAAATACTGCTTTAAAAATGTTTTTACTTTGTTAATTTAAAGCCTAAAATGTAACTTGAACATAACAAACACTCTGATTTATACATGCTCAGTACATGTGTGTTGTTCTCCTTCCATTGTCCACGCACAAATGACCAGAGAAGATTTAAGTAATTCATTAGCAGTTATAAGTAACCTATTCACAAAGTCAAAGCTTGTTTAACCAAGCCAGTTTTTAATGATCAGTCAACTCAAGTGGTTCCAGATCCTGATTGACAAACTCAACTAATTTAGATAGTCAGATTGAGCAGTCCAGACAGCGCTGAACAACTGGCAGTGTTATGGCTCTTGAGAACCAGTGTTGGCCAGCTCAGACCTAAGAAGTAAAGTCTCTTATAGCTAAACGATACATTTCCTTCTTGGATGCTTTCATATTCCCCCCTGAGAGATTCCAAGATGGACCATGGGTCAAAACCACAGTCAGAGACATACCCCCTGCCCCAAGGCGAAAGGAGAAAAACTGCTTGTCTATTGTTGTGAACTCTAACACTTGGGGGTCAAGCTTGGGGCTCTCACTATGAGTAACTCTAGATTAGTCGAGTCTCTTCTCAAGGGATTGCGTTTCAGAGCCCTGGTTCTGATTGTTTACTATTGTTTTTTTGTTTGTTTGTTTTTTTCGTAGCTTAAAGCTTATTTGTTCAAAAACAGCTCATTCTAGAGTTTTGGCTTGGGGTAGTAGTAACAAAACAGGTTGGAAGTTTTCTACAATTAAAGTGTTTTTAAAAAAATGTTTTTTAAATGTGCTGGGATAGGTATCTATTAAGACGGATTAGTTAAGCAGTTTTCTTATTAGTAGGGTTAGCAGAAGCTCCAAGAGAGAGTCAACATGAATTTGGAATTAACCCCAAGCTAAATGAAAACCTGTAAAGCTTCCCACTTGATGGAGCTGAACAAATAGGAGTGACTATGATTTTAGAAACCTGTGAGAATTAAAACCATAGGTTACACATCCACCAATACCAATGACATACTATGCGGGCTAATTGGATTTTGGTCAGATAGAAGCTGGACCAAATGGCTATTTTAGCATGAAAGGTTGCAGACCCCTACTTTAGATACTTTCTACTTTACTGTTAAAGTAAATAAAGTTAAAATAAAATTGTGTAAATAGTTTCTCATAGTAAACTCATTACCACTAATCAAAAATACAATCATTTAACCTGACTTACCTTTCACAACAACAGCAATGGGTGCTGACTCAGCAGAGGTAACACTATGTCCTGAGAGGGTGGCCTGGTATACACAGCTGTAGTTACCCTGGTGTTCAAACTTGGCCACAGGAAAGGCAAAGGACACTGAGTTGTTGACTGATGTACTGCTGTTTTTCAGGATGGAGCCAGAAAAGATGAGAGAGAATCGACCCAGAGGACATTCAGATGTAAAAAAGCAGGTGATGGTAAAGCTGTGACCCCTGGTAATATTTGCTTCTCCAGGACCCGGAACCAAATCCATACCCGATGTCAGTAAGATGTTGGGCGGTGTAACTACAACAAAGAGCACAGGGACAATAAACCTGCAACAATGTATTCACTTGTTTGTACTTTGAGAGTTTTGTCTGTCTGAATCGTCGTTAGGAGTATCACAGCCTTAAAACATTTGTAATCACAGATTTCACTGATTGTTGATTATTTTTAGAACATAATCCCTGCGATACGGGAGGGAGCATTGTATATCCATTTCAGGAGACAACTATATTCTTATTTACATTTCTTGAGCAAAGAAACATATATTTAGTTTTGTCTTAGTTTTCAACAAAGTGACTTCCATTTTCTCTGGGCTGACTGATCATGTGAGCAGGATTTCAAATTCTCACAAAGCTGGAATAGTTTCCTCAGGAATGGTAGACCAATGAAAACCTGCCACTGTTCTTGTACCTTTAGCAGAGAGTGGGTTCTAAATTTAAAAATTATTGTAAGATTATGACTATATTTGTGGCCAAAAGCTCATGCGTGCTTGACTTTTGCAGCAAAAAGATCAAAACACATCATCATACATATTTTAAACCATATAAAGTAAACATTTTGACAAATCTTTTTGCTTTTATAGTCTAATAAAACACTGAATCAAAAATTGTTGATCCAACTTGCTATTTCAATTAGAAGGGAAATACACTATGTTACCAAAAGCATTAGCTCACCCATTCAAATGTTTAGAATCAGGTGTCCTAATCACTGCAGACTGTTTTTACGAACATTTGTGAAAGATGGGTCGCACTCAGGAGCAAAAAACGGTTATAGGATGCCACCTGTGCAACAAATCCAGTCGTGAAATGTCCTCATTCCTAAATATTCCACAGTCAACTGTCAGCTCTATCATAACAACATTGAAAATTTGAGAACTACAGCAACCAAAGTTCTAGGCCACATAAACTGACAGAGAGGAAACCCCTCAAATTATCTCAAGATCACATTTGACAGGCAGTGAGCAATGAAAGAGCGGTGCACCGGTTTGCGCAAAAGAGGGGCACAGAGGGGTGCAACGCTGGTTCATGTGAAATTTGCGGCTCAGAGGTTGGGGAGCTCTGATTTAATAGCAACAGCCAGCACGTCAAAAAGCAAGACACCCAAAAAATCAAATTTTGACACGGAGGTCTTAACCATTGACTTGGGAATGAAAATGTGTTGATTTGGGAAGATGTTGGGATTATTTAGTATTACTGAAGTACCAAAAATGGCACAGATTAGGAACCGAAATTGAAACCAAAGAACCGTTTTGGCACCGGTACCAAATAAAACCCAATCGGTGCCCATTCCTATAAAACGGTAAATGGCGTATACTTGTTAGCCTTTTTTTTAACCTTAATCAAAGGCCCAAGGAGCTTTACAGTCACAGTCCCATTCAGATATACATTCACACACTTATGGTGGCTCCGCTGCTGAACACTGGTGCCAACCTTGGACCAGAGGCAAGGTGGGGCTCAGTGTCTTGTCCAAGGACGTGAGGCGGGAACTGAATCTGCAATCTTCATATCAGTGGTCAACAGCCCTACCGCTGTGCCACAACGCTCATGTAAAACCTTGTGGAAGAGTTGAAGTTGTAATAGTTGGTAAAGGTGGACAGACATCATATTGCAGTCTATGGGTTAGGAATGGGATGGCACTTCAGTTCATATGTGAATGAAGGCAGGTGAGTGAATATTTTTGGAAACCTAGTGTGCATATGAAAGAAGCAAATACATATTCAAAGTACACTAGTTCTGTGAAAAAGAACATTTGCTCTAGCTTTATGTATTCAATCATCTTAAAAACTAGTACAGGGGAGGCAAATGCTAGAAAGTATCAAAAAAGTATCACTAAGCCATCTATCTTCAGAACCTTCCTAATGCCTTTCAGGGTCACAGGGCTGCTGGAGCCTACCTAGCTGCTGTTGGGCGAAAGCAGGGAACACCCTGAACAGGTTCCCAGTCTATTGCAAGTCTTCAATCACACACATTTAGATCTAGGAAAAAGTTTGATATACTAAATAACCTATGAGATATACTTTTGAACTGTGGGGCAAGGCCAGAGAGCCTGAAGAAAATCCATGCATGCAAAAAAAGAACATGGAAATTCCACACAGAAAGGTCCCAGCTGGCAGTCAAACCAGGGCCTTCAGAGCGCTAACCACTCTGCCACCATGCAGCCCTGTCACCAAGCCTGTAAAATGTTACTTGTTTATAACTAAAAGCAGAGCCTTATTTTTAACACTTGTTGAAAAGTCTGCACACGACCTTCAAAATGTCTGCAATGCTCAGGCTTCAAAGCAGAACTAAACCAAACCACAAGGAAGAACTTCAGTATGCTAAAGTGTGACACCATGACAAAAGATGCTCATGAAAATCAGTAAAAAAGAGCTACTTTACAATTCACATTTTCATATGTGTATTCATATATTTTTCTGCTAATGCACGGTTAGATGCACTTAAGAAATATATTTATTCTTTGTAATATTTTTTAATTTTTCAAAATAATGTAATGATGTTCTTCTTACCTGTAACCTTCAAATTCAGGGGAGAACTGACAGGTGAAGTCAATGTTTGATTAGAACCTGTTTCCTTATAGTAACACTGGTACGATCCGTCATGATCAAAGTTCACTTTAGAGATGGTGACGGTCATGATGTGGCCAGCAGAAAGTTGCGACTTGTTAAAAGAACTTGACGACTTCTGGAGAATAAATGTTTTTTTTTCTGAAAGTTCAGCTGCAGTGGAGCAGGTGATTCTGACTTCCCGACCCCAGTAGACCTCTCCATCAGGATCCATGGAGATGCTGGGCTTCACAAGACTTCCTGAGGATAGTTTAGGAAAATGAAAATATTAATTGTTGACAATAAATGACTTCTGACAAGAAATAAAGAACTAATGGATTAGCTGCTTTAACACGTTTTTTTTTTTTTTTCTTTCTGCCTTCTTGACACGCAGTATTAAGAGGTTTGATTGTGGGATTTAACCACCAAATGGTTCTCAAATGCTTTACAAAAATACATCACAATCAATCAATCAATACATTGCAAAAAAGTATGTTCAACAATAGTGAGGTTTTGTTAGTCTGCCCTTATTTTTGCTGCATTACAGTTGGACAAAATCCACTTTATAAAAAGATTAAAAGTTATTTTCTGTCAAGAAACGCCACATCATCCAGACAGATTTTGCCTGATCCTTGACCAAAAAGAGCTGATGGACAAATGTCTGCAGACAGTTTTTTTTTTTTTTTTACAGTGACAGGGTTATGATGAAAATGAGACAGGACGAAACACTGACCTGAGACAAATGAACTCCAAAGACAAAAGACTGAAACATTGAGAAAAAGAAAACAGTGCGTTGAACTAAAAATAAACATAAAAAATAAATATTTACATAATAAAAAAATTTTTCTAAGTTTTACAGAAAGTGATATGTAGAAAACATACTTACATAAAGTCAGAAGGTGAAAGTTTGTGTGAGGTTTGCTGAGCATGGCTGATACAAATCTGCCATGTGACCAATTTGAAGAGACAAAGAAGAATGAAACACTTAAGAGAAGCACAGTCATTTTTTGCTGCTTTTACAGAAGCTTCCTCTTTCTGAGAATGCTTCTCATAGCTTTTATTCTCTTAAAAACATGGTGGGATCTGCCTCTTAAATGTTTGTGTGATTTGCATAAACTTTTTATCAGTGAACTAAGAGTCATATGAATGCAAATGTAAATTTGTTGTAGTATTCAGGGGATTTTAATTATTATTAATTTTTTGTTGCTTTTTTGCACGCCTCTCATATGATATGTGGTTATGTTGTCCTTTGATTTCCGTGCCAACCACTGCTGAGTCTTGCACATTGTTTCAGATCATTTATTTTCAGCTTCAACCAAAGTATCTTAGCAACATTATTTATTGGTTCCCCTCGTTGTTGTTGTTTCTGTTTGTTTATTTTCAATCAACAAATGTTCAAAATGTGATCAGAACTCTGCATGTCAATTGCAAAATGCAATCAGTTAACAAAACAGGTTATTGTCCACTCATTGTCTTTCTCAGATGCAGTTTTTAGGTTGTCTTTACATTTTTGCAATTCTGTTTCACCATTTCTCACACTAGTCTGTCTATTGAGATTTCAACTGCCTTGTTTCTGGATTACTACCTCCAGCACATGATAAAAAACTACTTTTAGCAAGCTCTATGTTTAAATAGTCAACTTACCAGGGATCTGCCCCTTCCTATTGCAGCATTACTTAGATACAAGTCATCTGAGTGTGATGCTATTTAAGAATGTGTTCTTCTTTAGTCGCCAGATAGTGGTCGGTCTGGCCATTTGGGATCCTGCGATGTCTCAGGAATTGAAGGCTCAAATTGAACAGGAGTTTAAACCAATGCATCTCACAGTTCATTGACTTTAAATATAAACTGCTGAATCTAGCATAAAACCCAAGTCAATAACATTGTCTGCTTCCACAACTTACCTCAACATTTTCCACAATTCTCATGCTCCTCAGAAGTCTTCAAAACCTCAAATATCCTCGCCTGAATGATTCAGTGGAGATGCATCCGTTTTGCAGAGCATTCTGTACACCATGCGCTATCATCAGCCCTCAGGATTTCTTTCAGAGGAAGTAACAGTGGCTTATGTCATTTCCGTTTTCACAGGACAGGCTCTTCTGTGGGCTAGAGCAGAATAGAAGAGGTGTTCTGCTTCAAGATACCCTTTAGAATACATTTACCAAGAAATTAAGAAGAATCTCTGATCCCTCCAGAACTGGAAAGATGATTCTAGCCTTCTCTCATCTCTAAAACAGGGAGCCAGATCAGATGACCAACAAACATTCAATTGAATTTCACACTTTGGTGGCAGAATCTAAATAAAACAAACTTGCCTGATATGATCTGTTCTACTGCTAAAGAAAAAATAGCTATCTTAAAAATAAGCTTGAGTCATACTTGAGTCAACTAATAAACTTGAGTTTGTATAACTTAATCCTGTGTTAGCTTTAGGGTAAAAAGTGACCCACTACCATGTTTAGTTGTTTAAAAAATAAATAAATAAATAAAAGAACTGTTCCACTTATCATTAGAAAAAGATATTCTTGTTTATGTGTCTATGTTCGTTTTACACCAGTATGATAAAAAGATTGCCTTTTAGATCATTTTAGACCCATAAATTATAAGCATTTGAACACCAGAAAAAAGTTTTAAGGCCACACACTAACATTAGGACAAGTCTTAAAATGAAACAGGAGCACCAGTAGGGGCTCCAAAGTCTATTAACCCTTGTGCTCTCTTATGGAGTCCAGAGGACCCCACCCTTATTCGATTTGTGATCCCTCCCATGACAAAGGTGGACAGGAACTTGTCTGCCACAAACATCAGTGAAGATAAAAAATCCTTGAAAAAAAAAACTTAAAAACACAATAAATGACAAACTGGTGACATGGGGGGGGGTTGATCCATTTTTGATGCTTTTAAGTCCACATAAAATAGTTTTAATACATTTTAATAGTCCACATGAAATATTTGTTTTTACTTTTCAATTTTATTTTTACCTCAAAACTGTTCAATGCAGGTGAAAGAAATATTTTTAACACAGACAAATGCCTTTAAACCATGAACAATGACTTCCTGATTTCGCAATGCAGATTGTCATGTTTACATTTAAGTTTGCCATGCATTCCAGATTCCGCCACTAGATGGTCAAGTGGTTATGGCTGCGGACTCACATTCAGAAGGTCATGGGTTTTAGAATCCCGCTCAGGAATAGTCCACCTGAAATATTTGTTTTTACTTTTAAATTTTATTTTTTCCCTTTAAACTGTTCAATGCAGGTGAAAGAAATATTTTTAACACAGACAAATGCCTTTTAACCATCAACAATGACTTCCTGATTACGCATTGCAGAATGTCATGTTTAAATTTAATTTTGACATGCATTCTAGATTCCGCCACTAGACAGTCAAGTGGTTATGGCTGCGGACTCACATTCAGAAGGTCATGGGTTCGAATCCCGCTCAGGAATAGTCCACATGAAATATTTGTTTTTACTTTTCAATTTTATTTTTACCTCAAAACTGTTCAATGCAGGTGAAAGAAATATTTTTAACACAGACAAATGCCTTTAAACCATCAACAACGACTGCCTGATTTCGCAATGCAGAATGTCAGGTTTAACTTTAATTTTGACATGCATTCTAGATTCCGCCACTAGACGGTCAAGTGGTTATGGCTGCGGACTCACATTCAGAAGGTCAAGGGTTCGAATCCCGCTCAGGAATAGTCCACATGAAATATTTGTTTTTACTTTTATATTTTATTTTTACCTTAAAACTGTTCAATGCAGGTGAAAAAAAATATTTTTAACACAGACAAGTACAATAAATGACAAACTGGTGACATGGGGGGGGGATTGATGCGTTTTTAATGCCTTTAAACTAGGGCTGTTAGATTTGTCACGTTAAAAACGCATTAATCTGACATGTGCTTGACGCCGACAATTTTTCTGACGCATTAATCACGGATTTTTCTCATACGTGCCTTTCCATAACGCGCGCGCGGGCGTCCCCCCTTTAACTCACCGGCTGCTCTCACTAAATCAATGAGCTGCGAGCTAAAACCAGGCCGGCGCTAGGACCTGGAGAGCTCCTGCACTCTAACCCGGCTCCGGTTCGCGTCCAGTACTCGTCTGGCGGTACCGGCCAGTAATATAAACCTGCAGGCCTGGAGACCCAACAATGCTCTCAGGACCTTGTTCTCAGGACCGCACTCTCAGCACCCAGGTCTTTTTGAAACAGCGCCCCTAGTGGCTGGAGGACTAATAGCACCCTCAGGACAATTTTAGGACTCGTTTTTTGAGACGGCGCCTCCTTCCTGCTGGGTGTCGTTTATTCTTTTTTTTTTTTTTTTTAGATAAATGTTACTAATGTCGGTTTTGACTGAATATTTATAATGATTTTCTTACTGTTGAATTAAGAAATAATGAAATAATAATGAAATAAATCTCTTCATTATTTTATCTAACTGCTGATAGAGTTGAGTCTGGTATTTTCCAACCACCTAAAACTTATCAGAAGATGAGAATATTGGGATTTTAATATAAATTCATCTTTACATTGTAACTTATTCTGTTGCACTAATTTAACACATTCTCAATGAGAAACGCATGTATTTCATAACTGTATAAAAATGAAATATAATAAATTAAAAAGTGCCAGAAAACCAAATTAAAAACCAAACCCAAAGCATCTGGAAAATTAAACAGGATCTGCTGAGGTGAGAAAAATAACTGTTATTATGAGTGACATTAACAGAACAACTTAGATTTATTAGGCGTTACATCAGGCTTTAAAAGACAAAACAATACTTGTAGCCACCAAACTAGTCTGTACAAGAAATCACAGCTGAATATAGAAAAATATATTAGAACAATTTTTATAACATGAGATTAAAAAATACTTTCTACTTGGGGAGTATCTCTGCTTTTGTCAATTCTATACCAATCCTCTGTCAAATTTATCTACTTTACTAAAATAAATATTTTGCTCTTGGAAATGTTTTGTAACACCTGCCATTTATTTTTTATTTTTGAGAGTTTTTGATCATGAATTTGAACTTTTTATAATCTTGTTGGTTGGAAATATTTTGTAGAACAAAGCATTCAACACACAGTTTCATCTAGAGACTTCCTCTTTTGAATTATTGTATCCACCTGGTAAAAAAGATACACAAGTCAAATGTAAAGTAAAGAGTAATTTAGTTCTGAACAATACAGCATAAATGCTTAATATTATTATAAAAAGTAATATTATTCGGTAATAGCAATGAATCAAGTTTGTATATTACATTATAAGTTATTATAATTATTTACAAAATAGTAAAATATATAAATACATACTTGACTTTGCTCAGTAAACATTTTGTTTTCTCCTTTTTTGTAATACATATAAACTATATTTGGGTTATAATGAGACAATATTAATGAATTACACCAAAAGAAAATTTTAACACATGAAGATGGAAAAATAAAAAAATAACTATCCTGTAAAAAGCTAAAGGATGTATTCCTAATAAACCATCATGAATTTATTTTTGCACAAACAACATTCATTTGAATAAAAGCTAAGCTAAGGTCACTGATTATGTTTCTACAAAAAACAGAAATTTATTGGTAATTTACTTTTTATATTTTAAGATTCATGTGATAAATGATCTAGTTGTTTATCCTTTAGCAGTGCTTAAATCATTTATTTCCTTTTACTACTCAATGTGCAATGAGTCTCATAAAGTCTCCAAAAATAAAACAAACTCCACCCTGTAGGAGGCGCTGTGTTAGAAATGCCTGGGTCCTGAGAATGCGGTCCTGTGAGCGTGGTCCTGAGAACGTTGTTGGGTCTCCGGGCCTGCAGGTACACCCTTCTCGTACCGGCTCACGTCCGTCGGCGCGTCCCGAGAGCTGCGGACGTTCCGAACAGCAAGCGCACCAGGGGACGTTTTAAATGTAGTTTAGGTTTAAGCGTCATCCAGCCCCAGCATAGCGGTCTGTCTGCCGGCATGTTCATCGCGTGAGCTCCGCTGGACACGTCGCTGCATCGAGCTGCAGCCAGAGAACACGGCGGCAGTAACAGACTGTCAAACTATCCACAGTGTATCCCGCTTTTCTCAGTATTTAATGTTTTAAAAAAAACAAAAGTTAATTTGAAATGATAAATCTCTATTTCATTTATTACTGTAGTTCAGCAGAGGAGGAAAAGATTTGGTCCTGACAAAAAAATGAACATGAAAGTGTTATGGAAATTTTATTTTTGATGTTTTTTATTTTATTTTACTGAACGTTGATTGAAGTTTTGAATTTAAAATGCCCTTCACTTGCACATGGGCTTTTGTTAGGCATTTTATGTTACAGCCTTTTATTGTTAAGAAAGTTTATCTCAATACAATGTTACAAAATAAAGTATTTCTCATGAAAACTATACATTTTCATTCTTGTTTTCATAAGTAATGTAGAACTGTTAAATTGTTAAACTGTTAAACTATTAAATTCCACATTTTTTTCCTTAAAAAAAGGCCACATATTAATTTGCGATTAATCGCGAGTTAATTCAGGACAAAATGCGATTAATCACGTTTAAAAATTTTAATCGCCTGACAGCTCTACTTTAAACCATCAACAATGACTTCCTGATTTTGCATTGCAGAATGTCAGGTTTAAATTTAAATTTGACATGCATTCCAGATTCTGCCACTAGACAGTCAAGTAGTTATGGTTTCTGACTCACATTCAGAAGGTCATGGGTTTGAATCCCGCTCAGGAATAGTCCACATTAAATATTTGTTTTTACTTTTATATTTTATTTTTACCTTAAAATTGGTGACATGGGGGGGCATCTTTTTACAGATGAAGGCTTCTCATCATTCTCTTCAACAATTAATAGTTTATTAGTCTACTTATGTATAAGTATCATGTGGAGAGGATGTTCTGGCTGCAAATTCATGTACTGGCATATCATCATCATAGGAGGAATCTGAGAAGATGAACTCTGATTCCACAACAAAAGAATCGTCTTCACTGCTCCCAG